>NW_007734004.1:0-8333 GCF_000696425.1 Galeopterus variegatus | reverse complement strand
ATGGCCAGGTCAGATGGTTAAGGGGAAGTCCTTGGTGAGGGACAGCTGAGCCCTGAGCTGGTGGTAGGAGGGGATAAGACAGGGCATCTGTAGATGCTCTTTTAGTGGCGTTGATTCTGCTTGCTTACCTCCCTCTAGTGCTGGCTCTTGGCAATAACACCTTTCATCATTATTGGGCCCCAGGTCCTCTTTAGTCTCTCCGTTTCTGACCTCTTCTGTGACCAAGACATGGCCTTGATGGTGCAAAAATATAATAATGAAAGAGTCACCTCCTATCCCATATTGTTAGATGATTAGCAAATATCCCCGAAGACTGTTGGCAAATAGAGTGATGACAGCCAGGAGGAAAGTCTCTGGTGGTCCCAGTCTGCATTTTAAATAGCCATTAGACAGAAGGCATAGAAGGCATGTTTGACACATTTATGAAGGATGCAAAGCAGATAACTGATCTATTGAATGGAAGAGTCAAGACTTCAAACCTTGTCTACATTATAAAACACCATGTCTACCAAAAAAATTAATAGAAATTTGTAAAGTTATCTTTATGTTTAAAAAAAGCTACAAGATATGAGAGACATGACTTAATTCGGGTTTTTTTTTTTAAAGTTTTATAGGTTTCAGTTGATGTAAAAGATCATTTGAGTTTATTGTGTGACATACCACCCCCACTGCAAGCTTAGATGTCATCAGAACAGGGGTGGTGAGGGGCCCACTCTACTCTATGTGTGTCATTCCAAACCTGAAATATCTCACCCCGTTCTGGACACAGACAACTCAGAAAAAAAAAAAAAAAAACCGATAGGTTCAAGTTTTGACCAGGAACAGAGTAGCTAGAATAGTAAGGGAGCATGAAAAGATGCTCAGAAAACAAGTGAAAGACTCAGAATAACCAGGAAAAGAAAAAAAATATTTAGGGAAGAATATGATAGTGATCTTCTAAAAGATTTTTGTTCAAAAGGCCTGATTCATACTGATGAATTCATTATTAACTTCAGAATGAAGGAGCACAGAACGCATGTTACAGAAATGTATACTTTAATATACGAAAGATTTTCAGAAAGTTAGAGTGATCCAAACATGGAGTGAGGTGGGTGTGTCTGAACTAGCGAGCTGCCCGTCACTGGAAGCATCTGGCAGAGGCTGGATGCACCAAGGATATAGTGCAGGGAATTCTCAAGTTTAGACTGTGGCTCGTGCTGCTTTTCAACACCAGTATTCTACCTCTCTGGCATTCATTCATTTTAGCTCCTCATTCCTTTTATTCCTTCCGCTTCCCTTCCCCCCCCCCCTTCACCCTATTCCTTTATTTTTCCTCCCTCTGATGTTCTGTTTGGCCGGGAGAAAGTAAAAATGTGCTTTAGTGCCTCAGAAGTGGGGTCGGTGGGGGCTGCTCTGTCTGACATCGGGAATATGGGGACAAGGAGGCTCGTCCCTCGCGTGATTCGAGCACGGGTGAACACCAGAAGCAGAGTAAACACCCTAAGTTGGGCACATCGAAACAAACACCACGGATGCCACCGCGGTCCGCCACCGCCAGCCACCTGAGCGGCCCCTCCGGGGGGAAGGCCAGCCGGGCCTCCGAGCCCCTCACGCTCACTGACGACGAGGAGGAGGAGACGCTGGACGAGGAGGGGAAGAAGGGACAGGGCCTCCGCACGGGCCGGGGCCCCCACGGTCGAGCCTCCTCTGGCCAGCGTGGGGAGGAGCCGGGGGACCGGGACGTGGACAGGATCGTCCAGGAGTGGCAGAGCCGGAACGAGCGGTACCAAGCGGCAGCGGACTGGACCGGGGCTGGGGAGCAGGAAGCGGAGGAGGCGAGCGGGGCCGCCTCGCCCGTGGGGAGCTGGCGGAGGCGCACCTCGAGTGACAGCAGCCCCGCCGAGAGCGTGAGCAGCCGGGACATCCGCGACCTGAAGCGGCAGCTGGAGAGGAGCTGTCAGCGCCGCGGTGGCAGACGCCGCGCCGACTCCGTGTCCACGGAGAGCACCTGGGACGTGTGGAACGAGAGGCTGCTGGAGATTGAGAAGGAAGCTTCCTGGAGGTACCGCTCCAGGAGCAAGGCAGAGGAGGCGGACGCCAGCCCCGAGGCGGGCGGCAGGAGGCGGGACGACGACGGGGCCAGTGTGTCCTCGGAAGCCAGCTCCTTCTACAACTTCTGCAGCAGGAACAGGGACAGACTCACTGCCCTGGAACGGTGGAAGATCAAGA
This sequence comes from Galeopterus variegatus, assembly GCF_000696425.1. NCBI lineage: Eukaryota > Metazoa > Chordata > Mammalia > Dermoptera > Cynocephalidae > Galeopterus > Galeopterus variegatus. The sequence continues at coordinate 6,125 of NW_007734004.1, read as the reverse complement.
GAATCCAATTTGGATTTCACAGGAAAGACTCGGAGGCAGGAGACAGAGGCAGTGAGCAGGGCGCAGAGGAGGCTGCCGGGGAGGAGAGCCCCTCCGACGTCAGCCTCGCGGCCTACCAGGCCTGGAAGCTGGGACACCAGAAGAAGGTGGGCAGTGAGAACAAGGAGGAGGTGGCGGAGCTCAGCAAGGGAGAGGACTCGGCTTTGGCCAAGAAGAGGCAGCGGAGACTGGAGCTGCTGGAGAGAAGCCGGCAGACGCTGGAGGAGAGCCAGTCCATGGGGAGCTGGGGGGCGGACAGCTCTGCTGCCAGCGGCAGCATCCCCCTGGCTGCGTTCTGGTCTGCAGCCCCCTCGGTCAGTGCTGATGGGGACACGGCATCAGTACTCAGCAGTCAGGACCGCCGCTCCCACCTGTCTCAGGCTGCAAGCAGCATAGGGGGATGCTCGGCCCCCAAGCCCACCACACCCCTGCCTGACCTGCCAGTGGGGCCTGGAGACACCATTTCCATTGCCAGTATCCAGAACTGGATTGCCAGTGTAGTCAGTGAGACCCTCGCTCAGAAGCAAAATGAGATGCTGCTGTTGTCCCGTTCGCCATCCGTTGTAAGCATGAAGGCAGCGCCAGCGGCCAGCTGCCTGGGGGATGACCAAGTTTCCCTGCTCAGTGGACAGAGCACCTCCTCCCTGGGTGGCTGCCTGCTGCCTCCGAGCCAGGCAAGAGCCAGCTCCGACACGCAGTCTGTGCTGTCCTCCAGCACCATGCTGAGCTCGAGAGCCGAAGGGACTGGGAGCAAAGCGAGGGGGACCAGCAAGCCCATTTACAGCCTGTTTGCTGACAACGTGGACCTGAAGGAGCTTGGCCGGAAGGAGAGGGAGATGCAGGTGGAGCTGAGGGAGAAGATGTCCGAGTACAAACTGGAGAAGCTGGCGTCAGACAACAAACGCAGCTCGCTTTTCAAGAAGAAGAAAATCAAGGAAGGTGAGGACGATGGCGTGGGTGAGAGGGACGAGGACACTGACAGTGCCATAGGGAGCCTCCGATATTCTTCCCGCAGTAATTCCCAAAAACCTGAAACAGACACCTCCTCCTCCCTGGCTGTCTCTGATCACTACGCAAGTGGCAGCCAAGTTGGCAAAGAGATAGACAGCAGCATTAGCAAGTGGCTCAGTGGCATCAGGACAGAGGAAAGAGCACCTCCCCAAAGTGACTGGTCCGGAAGCTCCAGGGGGAAGTACACCAGATCGTCCCTGCTCCAGGAGACAGAGTCTAAATCCTCCAGTTACAAGTTCTCCAAAACCCAGTCAGAGGAGCAGAACACCTCCTCCTACCACGAGGGAAATGGCAGCTCTGTGAGAAGCACTTCGCGGTTCTCTTCTTCCTCCACCAGGGAGGGCAGAGAGGTGCACAAGTTCTCCAGGTCCACATTCACTGAGACCTCAAACTCCCAAGAGGAAAGCCCAGAGCCCTACTTCTTCCGCCGGACCCCCGAGTCCTCCGATGGGGAAGAGTCCCCCGAGCCACAGCGCCCCAACTGGGCCAGGCCTAGGGACTGGGAAGATGTGGAAGAGTCATCCAAGTCAGACTTCTCTGAATTTGGAGCTAAGAGGAAATTCACCCAGAGCTTCATGAGGTCTGAGGAGGAGGGAGAGAAAGAGAGGACAGAAAACAGAGAAGAAGGGAGGTTTGCATCTGGGCGGCGGTCTCAGTACCGGAGAAGCACGGACAGGGAGGAAGAGGAAGAAATGGACGATGAGGCCATCATTGCTGCTTGGAGACGCCGGCAAGAAGAAACCAGGACTAAGCTACAGAGAAGGAGGGAGGACTAGGCTGGGCAAGGCGGACCTGGGAGAGACGGAGACCCAGGGAGGAGGCATTCAATTTAGCCCAGGACTCAGGGCACACATTGCCACCACCTGTCAAGGAATGAGGATGTGCAGAGGATCTTCTGGGGAATGGGGAGCACCAAACAGAAGGGCACTGGAAATGAAGCAGGGAGGAGGAGAGCCATCAGTGGAGGTCCGAATGCTGGTCTAGCTGCCCCATTTTCTGTTGCCCAGTACACACTAAGCTTTGGTGCTTCCCTTATGTATTTGCTAGTGTTTGTCACAGCCTAGAGAGGTGAGCTTGCAAAGGCACTGTAGTTTGTCGAAGACTCCAGCCCACATCCAGGAAGGCTGTGAAAGCAGGCCATGGTTCTGTTTGTAGAGGTTTTATAATGAGACCCAGGAAATCTATCCTGTGGCAAGCCTGACCTCTCCCGGCAATGCTCTGTTTATTTCTTTTTAATGTTTCAGATCTCTATTAAACTGGTATGTTGTCAAATATTTCTTCTTCATTCTGGTCACTTTTGGATCTTTGGCTGTGAGGGGAAACTCACTTTAAAAGACACAGATGGGTTATCATGAGCCAGCCTCACCTTGTTCTGCAAAAGCTGTGCCTCCAGATTATACCATCATGATTTTATTATAAAACATAATCATAAATTTAGTCTATGATATGGTGCAGCAGAGACTACACTAGAAAAACCCTTGAGAGTAACAGAGGGAACTAGAAAAAGAAAGGATGAGTTTTATTGTGCTGTGAGTGGCAAGATATAAGGTAGAGTGAGGGTCCCTCTGGAATGGCAGGAAAACAAAAACAGACTATCGGGGAGAGAAGAAAAGAAGCCCGATACAAGGAGATGGGAATGTGTATTTATAAATTCTAGTGATTGTCCTTGCTTTTTATTCCTTGGAGGATTGTTGGATAATGCAGTGGACAGTCCACTTGATTCTTCCCTGCACCCTGGCTGGGCTAGGTTGATGAGGCATTTCTGCCCCTAAAACACAAGTTGGGTTGCTGGAACAAGCAGATGCATTTTGAACAACTTAACAAGAATCATTGGTGGACTGGTTTCCACAGTTCCTTTCAAGCTGCAGCACCTCACAGGATCTGAAAACAGGGTCCAAGATGTCTCAATAATCAAAAAGTCCATTTTAGGAGACACAGATGGCAATGAAATGGTTAATGAAGAAGAGTAAGAAGGAATTCACCAGTGGGACAAATAGAAAGTGATAATCATGTGATCACTTTTTCTAGAAACTGAGTTTCCTGGGACTTGGAGATTATGCAATCTTCCTATGTAGATTAGTTAGCATTACACATTTCAATGAGCACAAAGATAAAAATCCCAAGGCAAAGGCAGCTGACTTGCAGGCAAACCCAGAATTACACACAGCTGCTGTCAAAGCCACTGCATTAACTTGCTCTCTTCAGCCCACTGTTGAGTTGTGGATGGTATTCATCTCGCCTCCACTGACTGAGAGGCAGGAGGACGACCTGAAAACAAATACTGCTCAGACTTTGTCCTATTTGCTGCTTTCTTCTTCCTTTGTTCATCTTTATGTCAGTACCTAGTTTCCAGTGCTCGGGGGGTCATTCCCACCATACAAAATGGCATTATCCTAATAACACCCCATGGCAAGAAGGCTGGCCTATTTGCTGCTTTCTTCTTCCTTTGTTCATCTTTATGTCAGTACCTAGTTTCCAGTGCTCAGGGGGTCATTCCCACCATACAAAATGGCATTATCCTAATAACACCCCATGGCAAGAAGGCTGGTTATGGCCCATTTTACCTTCTGGGGGAGCTCAATGCTTCCTCTCTCATTTCACTCTTGTGGGGAAGTTTCTGATCTAGCCACAGGCAATCAGGGGCATCCACTCTAGAAGGTCAATCATTGGAAGAGAATAATACTTTTATTATAAAAATAATAATATTTTTATTATTCTCTCCAGGGGGCCTATCCATATAGAAGCCAATTAACTCAGGTCTCTATATACTTTTTTAAAGCCATAACTAACAAAATATATAGATCAATCTCACCCATGTCAAGGTAGACAAGAAATTTTTAAAAACCACAGCCAATCCCAACTGGTACCCCACTGAATGAATGTTGAACAAACATTTAAAGCATATTTGTTTAAAGAGTCACCCCTGTCTTTCCCCAGCCCTGGATGTGAGCCTGGGGGAAGCAGGCCGAGGAGACCATCTAGTCTGCTTTTAGTTGAGCTCTTAGGCTAGAAGAGCAATAATGGTCCCATGGCCCACATGTAGACCTGCTCAGCTCACTACAAGAACCTAGATAGGGGGCAGGGTCAAGCCCTAGAGAAATGCTTTTGCTGGCTGCATCTTCAGGATAGCTGCCTTGGGGTCCTGTACTCAGGGAGGTGTCTGCCTGAGAATCCAGGATTCTGGATTCAGCTCATTCCTGGAGACCAGAGTATATTTTGGGAAACAACATTAATAGAAATTGTATTTGATTTATGATGAGCTTGAAAAAGTACTGGGATTTGAAGTGTTAGAACCCCAAGTGTGGTTCTGAATTATTCCTAACCTAGGATGATAGGTTGTAATGAAGCCTTCCAGTCTCTGAATGACATTAAAAGGTATGTGTCAGTAATAGATCCCACTGAAAACAGATGGCAAACCCAAATGGTAACTGACAAAACTTTAATGCAGGGGCTATTCACAGAGGTAGGGGCAGGTACTGGTAACAGTGAGAAACTGACACCACCCTAGAACTGAAGGGACAAAGTGGCGAAGCTGTTTCCAGAGCCCAGCAAGAGCCATAACCATGGGAGAAGGGCCACCTGACAACCTGGCAGAGGAGTGGGTGGAAGAAACACTCCAACTCTCTCTGCTCCTGGTTTTTGATCTCACACTAGTAACTTCCACTGGCCAAACCTAACTGGTGGCCAGTCGGTAGGAGAGTCTAGTAGTCTGGAGAAGGACAAAAAGTGGATCTGGAGTGGTAAACAGAGAACTATTAGTACTAAAGTCAATATGTTTAAATGGAAATGCCATCTCCATAGAGCTTTCCAATAATGTTGTCTTACTTGAATGACTGAAAACACTATACCCTAAACACAAAATTGACCCACTCTTAAGAATTAATTAACAGTTGGAATAGAGTTCCAGCTACATAAAACCAACTATTAGAATCAGTGATTTTGTTTTACAGGAAAGAGAAAGAGGAGTCAGATCTAAATCTATGGGCTTCATCCATTCCTGAGTTATATAATGAGTTCACTAGGAGAAAACACAATAAGGAGAGAATAGTGCACAGAAAAGGGCCCCACAAGAGTGGAAATCCTACAAAGAATTCTGAGGTGGGAAGTGAATGAAAGAGAGAGGGAGAAAACAGATATTTGTCTTCACCCAAAGGTGAGAGAGACCCAGGAGGGAAAATGAAAACGTGGCCACTGGGAAGAAACAAGGTATATCAGGCAGCTTCCCAGCAGGAAACAGAAGGCACACCCAACTGCGGGTAATTCAAAGGGGGGGTTCATAAAGGAGTTATTTGCAAAGGTGTGGGCAGGGCATAGGGAAACCACAGGACACAGTGCATATCCAGGGTTAGGGGATACACTAGAAGTGACTAGGAGAGAGGGCTGTTGCTGGAACTCTAGTGACAAAGAGGGCCGGGTGGAGGGGGCCATTGTACAAGAGCTGAGACCTTTGGTCTAGGGAGCCAGCCTGATATGACCCCACAGGAAGGAGCCAGAGTGCGTCAGTCTCTCTTACTCGAATCTCCTGTCCTCCTCCCCACAGGTCAAATCCAACCAAAACCCATAGGGAAGGGAGTTGGTACAAGCAGTCCATTTGGTCAGCCTCATTGGGCATAGGGGAGGGTGGGCAGAAGGGTGTGTATGGATCTGGAAGGGCAAATGCAAGACATCCAACACCAAGGGCAAAATTTCAGGCCAGTGCCTGTTAGCCTGTGACATGTTGATGCTGAGTTATGAAGACTCTGTTTTTAGTGTGTGGAATATTACCAGAAGAGGGAACATGAATTTCTCTGAACTCCCTGAAACTTTTATCCCTGGTGTTACTTAGGAGAATTATTAACCAATGATAATTAAATAACATTCTTGTCACAACCTGCCTTAAGGCATGCTACATAGAGATGCCCCTTCAAGAAGAGTCTTGAATGCAAATTTATGCTTATTCTTAGAATCATCTACTCTTCTGAGTTTTGATTCAAGGTTCATGTTTGTTTTTTTTTTTGTTTTTTTGGTGGCTGGCCGGCATGGGGATCCGAACCCGTGACCTTGGTGTTACAAGGCTGAGCTCTAACCAACTGAGC
>NW_007734003.1:100307-100725 GCF_000696425.1 Galeopterus variegatus | reverse complement strand
CTTCAGCACCAGCTACTTCGCGGAGAGGAGCCATGGTAGAGGAAGGGAGGAGTCCCCAGGAGCGAGTTATGGGGGGGGGCTGAAAGAGGCAGAAGGGGAGGGGGAAGGAGGGAGAGCGGAAGGGTTAGGTGGAGCAGAAGATGGCAGCGGAGTGAGCCGCTGCAGGGGTTCGGGGAATGGAACTACAGGAGGAGGGGATCTGTATGGAGGAGGTTCGTCCGCAGGGTCAAAGCCATCAAAAGTAGGGAATAATGGAGGCAGCGAGGATAGAGGGGGTTTGGAAGCAAGGAGAACCTGGGAGGGAGAACAGGTGAGACAGAGAGAGGGATTTTGGGAAAGTAGGCGGAAAGCCTCAACGTAGGGAATCTCCTTCCATTTTCTCTGGCTCTGGCAGAGGTTGAATAAATCTCGAAGAATA
>NW_007734003.1:79968-98836 GCF_000696425.1 Galeopterus variegatus | reverse complement strand
AGGGTGGTTAGAACACGGGGCGGTAGTTGATTGGCGGGTAATGATTTCTGATAGGCTGCACCTTGGCGCCTGCGAGATTGTTAGGACCCGGAAGAGAAAAGCGCCATGTTTTAGGGAGTGCCTCCTTTGGGGTCTTCTATGGGGCCTTACGAAGAGCATAATTTCCCACAAGATTCCACTCACTTCAGACACCAGCCACAAGTTTGGGGGTCCCCAGGCCTGGGGGTCACTTCTGACCAGCTGGCAACAAATTTGGGGTTCTCCCTAACTGTTCAAATTCAATAATTCACTAGAATGCCTCACAGAACTCTCAGAAAAATGATGCACTTGCTATTATAGTACGTGGGTGCAGAGAGCTATTACCCCAAAATTTGGCGCTTTGACATGCTGGAATAACAAAGCAGCCTCAAGGTCTGTCTGACCTCCCCCACTTCTTCCTGCCTTTCAATTCTCTGTCACTCTCCAATCACAGCATGAAACTATGCCTTTATATCCCTAAAGTCCGGACCTGCCGAGGAGAAAGACAGCTACCTCAGGTTCTTTCCCCTAGTTTTCATTAGCTTAATTCACATCACAGGAAGAAATCCTGGAATCTGTCAACACACCTGGACTAGCTTTTGTCACAGACCATTGTCTTTCACTGTATGTTCCCAGACCCGTTGAAACTCCCTCCCTAAGAATCACTTACTCTCACACCCCCATCACCGTTTTTCCTATGAACAGGGATATAGCTTCTGTACCACGTTGGAAACTGGGTTATTACTCTCCTGTGATTCCCCTGTGCATTTTTCCCTCCCACCACTTTAAAATAAAACTTGTTATGCCTTTTCTCCATATTAATCTCTATTTATTAGTTGATTTTTCAGAGAAACCTCAGGGGGTTAGAGGAGAAGTTTTCCTTTGGCCCCTGCAGCAGTTTTACAATAAAGGCATTAAATCAAGACCAGTGAAGAGACTTATAGGATCACAACTGGGAGGGTCCAAATGTGAAGCTTTCATGTGCTTAGGACATGTCACCCTTGGATCACACTGATGTGTATGACCAACCAGGAGAGCTCACCTGATCTTCACAGGTCCAGAGTTTTTACTGAGGTTTCATTACCTAGACATGATTGATTGAATCATTAGCCAGTAACTGAACTTGACCATCCAGCCTTCTTTCTCTACCTGGAGGTTGGGCTGATGTCCCAGGGCTCAAAGCCCCAACCTCCAATCACATGGGTGGCCTTTCTAACACAACCTGGCCCCCATCCTGAAGCTATGAGGTTGGGGGGACCATGAATCACTTTATTGGTATAAATTCAGGTGGAGTCCCAGGAACCCAGCATGAATAACAAAGACACAGCTATCACTCAGGAAACTCCAAGGGTTTGGAAGATGACTTCCATCATCAGGAACCTTGGACAAAGATCAGCCAAACTCTTTATTAAACATGAGATACATACTATTAACATGACTTATTATAGTTGTTGTTGACCTATATCACCTGAGTGAGGTAGCATTTGTCAGATTTCCCACTCTGAGGTTATTCATTTTTTTTTTAAGCAAGAGAAAACACGAAGTTTATTTACTTGAGAGTTCACAAAGAAAGTGGCTTTGAAGTTCTTTTTTTCTTCACCTTTCCATGCTGTATACTTTGGAAATGGCACTTTGCACATCCAACACCTGAGGGATGGGGTATAATACTTCAACAGCTTGTGGAGTATCTTCATAAGTTATTTGGGTTTCTTCTACATAGGAGATGTGTCTTTTCTTTACATTTATTCATTTATTTATATCAATATGAACTCATGGATATTTATTTTATTACTTTGGATTACAGTCCAGTGTTGCTTTTTTTTTTTTGCAGTTAAAATCCTTTGGTTTGGGCCACTGGGAGCTCTTTCAGTTGGCTCCTGTGTTCCTTTGACATACCGTCATCATTGTTGGGGTGTGTGTGTGTATGTGTGTGTGTGTGTGTGAAAACTTCCCTTCATAGAAATATAAGATGCTCCATGCTGTTCTTTTATATTTCCTGTAAATGGAGAAATCAGCCATTTCTCTGAGGAGCCTGGTGCCCTTTACTGGAGAATGGCCTTAGAGACCAAGATCTGGGTGTTGGGTGTGCTTTTTGGTGCTGTGATCTCCTTGCTTCTAGTTTTCTTAGCTGGTGGAGCAGGGAAATATTGTGTGTGGATTTGTTGTGGAATTGGACTCAGCAAGGAAGCGTCCAACACTCAGGAGGCTGGAGAGCCAGGAGTTTATTACGCTAGCAGGTCCAGACAGACTAATGCCTGAACAATCTGGACCCCGAGCCAAGGTCCCACAGGGCTTATATAGGCAAACTTCTCCAGGTTTTAGGTTTTGCTTTCTCAGCATTTGTGTGGTTTAGGCAGATAAGCAGGCTACAAAAGCTAAAAATGCAAGCAGTGATTAGAGGCCAGACCAGTGCAACAAGCAAACATCGTTTCAAAGAAAGATTTCCCATGTGGCTCTAGAATGGAGATGCACTAGATGTAAGGTCTATGAACTAGATTGTGTATTTATTTAGCATGTAGATGTCCAATTGATCTATAAATTTCTGACAGAGAGGTGTTGAAATCCCCAACTATAACAGTGCTTTGTCTATTTTTTTCAGAGTTTTAGACTCATGTTGACACGTTGATATCTGTATACAGGTTAAGAATTCTTATGCTTTCTTGGAGAATTGACCCTTTTATTGTTATGTAATGCTCCTTTTAATTTCTGATAATTTCCCTTGCTTTACTTTGAAATAATATAACTCCGGGTTTCTTTTATTGATGTTAAAATAGTAGTGCCAAAATTAGTGTTAATATAACTCCAGCTTCCTTTGGTTAGGTATATCTTTTTATTCCTTTACCTTTAATCTGAGTCCTTATAATAAAATGGATTTATTATAGGCAAAAATGTTTGCATCTTAAAAAAAATCTTCCCTGATAATTTTCACAATTTAATTGGCATATTTAGATCATTCATATTCAAAGTGATTATCAATATAGCTGGATTAGTATCTACCTTACAGTTTCCATCTTTCTGTTATATTTCTCATCTGTTTCTGCATGTTATTCACTTTTTCCATGAGCTCCTTTACAATATAACCATAGTTGTTTTAAATTCTTTGATAATTCCAAAGTCTGGATTGTATTTGAATCTTGTTCTGACACTTGTTTTCTTTTTTCGGGCTGTGTTTTTTTGTACCTTTTAGTATGTCTTGTAGTTTTTTTGTTGAAAGCCACTTGTGGTACGTTGGGTAACAGGAAATGAGGTAAGTAAGATATTAGGTGAGGTTTTGTATTAATCTGCTAGATTTTGGGATGAGTTTATTGTTGGCTGTAGCTGTAATTGCCAGCAGCTTTCAATTCCTCTAGTGTCTGGGTTTTTTTACTTTTGTCTTTGTTTAATTGTTCCTGTGTGTGTGTGTGTTTGGAAGGGACCCTTCTCTAAGAACTCCTCACAAAGATTCTGTGTCTTGCAGCTGTGACATTCTGTTATTAAATTGCAACCCTGTTGCTGGTGTGGTAAGATGTTAGGAAGGGGAAGCATGTTGTAGCTTTATGATTAGATCTTGGTATTTTAGTGGCTTTGTGTCCCTCAGCCATGACCTTCACATGTGTTGGCTTTCTCTCCCACCTGTTAGGTGGGACAAGAAATTTAGAACAGGCTAGAGTCAGGGAAATGCCCTTCTCTCCCATGGGAAAAGGCTCTGGTGATATATTTTTTCCTGGAGTGTAGGTCTTTGTTATGAAGAATGCCTTGGGTATTTTTTCCCATCTCCCTTCGAGAGCCACGTGGGATATCTTTCTTGGCTCTTCAACATAAAACTCATTGGGGTTCCTGAATTTAAAGTCCACAAAGTTGTATAGGTGCACCCTAAGACTGTAGCAAATGGAGCTTCTCATTTTCATGCTAAATCCACACTCAGCCGCTAGCAATTGGTCAAGATGATCATTTTAGTCTTCTTGCCAGTTTATAGCTCCAGTGGCTTCTGCCCTAGGTGAACAGATCTCAGCTGTTAATTCCTGGATTTGTGTGTCTCTGAAGATTTTCTGTAGGATGGCAATTCACATAGATTTTACTCTTTCTGTTTTTCTTTTTTCGTTTTTACTGCTCCAGAATTTCTTTCATTTTCTTTTCCTTTCTCGTTCGAGAATTTCCTTCAGCCATTCTTTTAAGGTAACTATGCTGGTGACAAATTCTCTTACTTTTTCCTTATCTGAAAATTTCTTGATTTTTTTTCTTTATTCCCGAAGGATACTTTTATGGATATAGGATTCTGAGTTGACAGTTCTTTTCTTTCAGCACTTGAAAAATGTTGTACTACTTTCTTTTGGCTTTCTGGTTTCTGATGAAAAATTTGCTGTCTTTCAGACAACAAATGTTAAGGCTCCATTCTCCTTTTACTTCTTTCAATATTTTTTTCTTTGTCTTCAATTTTCAGAAGACGATCATGTGTCTTGCTATGGATTTCTTGAGTTTGTCCTGTTTGGGGTTTACTCATCTATGTAGATGTGTCTTTTATCAAATATAGTGAGTTTTTAGCCACTATTTCTTTAAATGCTTATTTAACCCCATCCTCTTCTCTCCTTTGGGGACATCGATGATACAAATCTGATGTCAAATATTTTGTTATAGTCCCACAGGTACTGGAGATGTTTTCTTTTTTGGTCTATTTTTCCTCTGCTGTTCAGAATGGAGTAACTTCGGCTATTTTATTTTCAAGTTCACTCTTTCTTTTCTCTGTCCTCTCAAATTTGTTAACCCCATGTACTAAGTTGTTTATTTTGGTTGTTCTATTTTTCAGTTCTTAAATTTCCACTTGGTGCTTCTTTATATCTTTATTTACTTGCTGAGACATTCTATTTCTTTGCAGAGATTTAATACTTTTTCCTTTGTTTCAAGAGTATTTGTAACAGGGAGGTCTGAGAGGGAGAAGGATGGAGGACCCAATGGAGCAGTCAGAACACACACATTTATCAGTGAAGTTCTCTGTATTATATGGGCACTGTTTGTGGCACCCCAAAACAATTACAACAGCAACATCAAAGATCATTGGGCACAGATCAGTGTTATGGATATAATAATGATGAAAAAGTCTGAAATATTACAAGAATTACCAAAATGTGACACAGAGACATGAAGTGAGCACACACTGTTAGAAAACAGTGCCGATAAACTTGCTGGATGTAGTCTGGTTGCCACAAACTTTTAATTTGTGATTTTCTTGGGTGTTGGTACAATTAGTGATTTTCAATTGAAACCTGTGTATGTTGGATATTATGTTCTGAGGCTTTTGATCTTACTTAAATCTTTGGTCATAGAAGGTCTCCTCTGACACCACTCTAGTGAATTAAGAGGAATATTGTCTTGGTACTTCTAGGTTGAGGTGGAAGTCCAGATTCACCACTGGACCTCTGCTGACATCAAGCGGGGAAAGACCCTTTATTACTTTTTGCTGGAGATGGGAGATCTGGCTTCCAACAAGGTCTTTGCTGAAATTTCCCTGATTGGGAGGGGCATGGATTCCATTACCAATCTCCATGTAGCCTCCATGGAAGCCATGGGTGGTAGTGGATAAAGTCTTCACCTCTATTAAGCCTCCTCTGGCACTACCCCTGCAGGGAAGGGTAGAGGCACCTCCTTACTACCTAGTAGGAGTGCAGGTCCAGTCTCCCTACAGGACTCTCACTGACTCTGTGGGAGAGACGGGACATTGTGACTGTGAGGCACATATGAAAGTCTTGGCTTCCATTCTGCCTTCTCCGACACCACCCCAGCACTGGGCGGGACTGTGGTTTGTTCTGTGGTGTTTGGCTCTCATCTAAAAGTTATTGTCTTGCTAGGCTGCCCCTTTCTTTGTTCTTTGGGTAGAGAAAGCAGGCTGGCTATTCTCGGGGCTCTTTTTGTCTGTCTCTATCGGGATTTCTCAGTTGCCAGCCTCTTCAGAACCCAATCTGGGATATGTGAGGCAGAAATGAAACCCAGGAAGATTTTTGCTGTGTTGTTCCTAGGGAGGTCCCTGGCTGGTTTGTCTGTCATCTCTCCACTCTTCATGATTTTCTCATGTTAGTTTTATATATATAGTGCCCAGGGCTTTTTAGCTGTACTTAGCGAAAGGACTAGGGACAAGTGTGTCAACTCCATTTTTTTTTATACTTTTACAGAAGTATATCACTGTAATATAATTATCTAGTTATATGTACTGGTTATATGTGTTTGAAATCTGTCATTATGTGGGTTGCTTGCTTGCTTGCTTGCTTGCTTGCTTGCTTGCTTGCTTGCTTGCTTGCTTGCTTGCTTGCTTGCTTGCTTGCTTGCTTGCTTGCTTGCTTGCTTGCTTGCTTGCTTGCTTGCTTGCTTGCTTGCTTGCTTGCTTGCTTGCTTGCTTGCTTGCTTGCTTGCTTGCTTGCTTGCTTGCTTGCTTGCTTGCTTGCTTGCTTGCTTGCTTGCTTGCTTGCTTGCTTGCTTGCTTGCTTGCTTGCTTGCTTGCTTGCTTGCTTGCTTGCTTGCTTGCTTGCTTGCTTGCTTGCTTGCTTGCTTGCTTGCTTGCTTTTTTTTTTTCTTTTTGTCTTTTTTCGTGTCCGGCAACAGATTGCAACCCTCAGTGTCGCACCCGTACCGGACCGGGACCGGCAACGGGATTGCAACCCTCGGTGTCACACCCGCACCTCGCTCAGCCAGTGAGCGGGAACCGGTCTCCACATGGGATCCGAACCCTTGGCGGGAGCGCCGCCGCGCTCCCAAGTGGCGCACTGTAGCAGTGCGCCACCAGGCCGGCCCTTTCTTCTGGCTTTTAAAAAAAAAAAAATATATATATATATACTTAGAAAAGAGTGTGTAGCAGATTTTGTCAGTTTCCACACAAATAGATGTGTGCTTCTTGCAGGCTCCTGTGACTTTTTTGATGAGTTCTTTCTCTAACTGGAGAAACATGCACAGAAGTACTATTGTCTTAATGCCCCAAGAGTAGGGATGGAAATAGATGGATAAATTGTCCAGCTCTCCTACCATTTTTGTAGGTCAACTCTTAGGTACATAATCTACAAAAAGTGCCAATTGGTTTTGTTTTGTTTCGTTTTGGTGGCTGGCTGGTTGATACAGGGATTCAAACCCTTGACCTTAGTGTGATTAGCACCACACTCTCCCAGATGAACTAGCTGGCCAGCCCCAAAAAGTGACAATTGGGGTTGAACCAAAATTGCCTGCAGGATTAGCATTAATTAATTAACATTAATGAACACACCTCGTACTTGTGTCTTTCCTTGCCTATATCACTTCCCCACTCCCATATCAGGTCTTCTTGGGATCACCTCCCCAATGTGCTTGCTCTGCAATCTTGTCTCGCAGTGGTCTGTTTCTGGGGTAACCAGGCCTAGGACAGTTCATACCTCTAAGACAATGTGCTCATGTCACTCTGCGCTTTCCTTTTGTCACTCTCTATTGTTTTTCTACTGGGAGTAATATGGACTTAGATAGTAAACTTATCCTTATCAACCTTCTTCTTTGCTTCTAATTCCTTTTCATTTTAGTTACTGTTGAGTTAATCAATGAGCCTATTCTTCTTTCAGCTACTCTCCCCACTTCCCTTTTATTTTTGTTAATTATATTATATTTTACATTATCAATGCATCCAGTGTTATATAATGTTTTCTAACCCATTTTCTGAAATATTAGTATTAGTTTCCTGAATAGGGAAAAGTTGAAAGCTTTTCCTGTAAGAACAGGACAAGACAAGGATGCTTTTATTATCTTTTGGAAATTATTTGGTTAATTTTTTTCCTTATAATAAATTTGAGTATGTTTTGACTGTGGTCCTGTTTTGTTGCTTATGCTTAAATGAGATGTTTTTTTTCCCGAACTACCAGGAGAACATGGGGGTGGGGGACGCAGGGGGCAGGAAAGGGAAAGAGTTCTTTTCCAGTTCTACCACTCCAGGGCTTCTTCCTCCATCATTACTAAGAGGTGCTCAGGTACACAAGCATTTCATATAGCCACGTATCTGTCTGTCAGGGATAAGCTCATATTGGAGGTCACTTGCCTGGGTCTTTTATAGCCAGAAGTCTGTGGACCTTGCATGCTAAGCTGGTGGCATTGCCAGTACGTTCTTTATTTTGCAAAGTTATTCCATGAGCATGGAATATCTTTCAATTTTTTTTTGTTTCCTCTTTAATTTCTTTCATCAGTGTTTTGTAGTTTTCATTGCAGAGATCTTTCACCTCCTCGGTTAGATATATTCCTAGGTCTTTTTTTTTTTGGGGGGGGGAAGCTATTGTAAATGGGATTGCTTTCTTGATTTCTGCTAGTTTGTTTTTCATGTATAGAAATACTAGTGACTTTTGTATAGTGATTTTATATCCTGCAACTCTACTGAATTTATCAGCTTTAAGAGTTTTTTGCTGGAGTCTTTAGGTTTTTCTCTATATAAGATCGTGTCATCTGCAATTTATCTAAGACATTCCATGCTCGTGGACTGGTAGTGTTAATGCTGTGAAAATGTCCATAGTATCCCAAGTGATATACAGATTCAATGCAATCCCTGTCAAATTATCAATGACTTTCTTCACAGAAATAGAAAAAGCAATCCTAATATTCATATGGAACAACAAATGACCTCAAATGGCCAAAGTGATCCTGAGCAAAAAGAGTAAAGCAGGAGACATTACACTACCTGACTTCAAATTATGCTACAAAGCTGTATAGTAACCAAAACAGCGTGGTATTGGTATACAGACACTTGGACCAATGGAACAGAATAGAAAGCCCAAAAATAAACTCATGGAATTACAGCCAATTGATCTTCAATAAAGACTCTAAAAACATTCATTGGGGAAAGGACAGCCTCTTCAATAAATGGTACTGGGAAACCTGGATATCCATGTATAGAAAAATGAAACTAGATCCCTATCTCTAATCATATACAAAAATCAACTTAAAATGGATTAAAGACTTGAATGTAAGACTTGAAACTATAAAATTTCTGGAAAAAATACAGGTGAAATGATCTAGGACATAGGAGTAGGCAAAGATTTCTTGAATAAGACCTCAGAAACACAAGAAACAAAAGTAAAAATAAACAAGTGGGATTACATCAGACTAAAAAGCTTCTGCACAGTAAAGGAAACAACCAACAGAGTGAAAAGAAAACCTTAAGAATGAAAACAAATATTTGCAAAGTATGTATCCAACAAGGGCCTAAGTTTCAGAATATTCAAGGAATTCAAATAACTAAATAGTAAAAAACCAAATAACCCAATTAAAAAATGGGAAAGAGAGCTCAATATACATTTCTCAATAGAAGACATACAAATGGCCAATGGGCATATGAAAAAATGTTTAACATCACTAATCATCAGAGAAATGTAAATCAAACACATTGAGATGCCATCTCACCCCAGTTAGACTGGCTATTATAAAAAAACCCAAAATAACAAATGCTGGTGAGGATGCAGAGAAAGGGGAACACTTATTCATTGTTGGTGGGATTGTAAATTAGTATAGCTATTATGGAAAAAGATAGAACTACCATATGACCCAGCAATCCCACTACTGGGTACATACCTAAAGGAATGGAAATCATCATGTTGAAGGGATATCTGTACCCCCATGTTCACTGCAGCTCTGTTCACAATAGCCAAGATGTGGAACCAACCTAAATGTCCACCAGCAGATGATTGGATAAAGAAAATGTGGTACATATACACAATGGAATACTACTCAGCCCTGAAAAATAATGAAATTCTGCCATTTGCAGCAACATGGATTAGTTTAGAGAAACTTATGTTAGGTGAAATAATCTAGGCATAGAAAGAGAAATACTGCATGTTCTCACTCATATGTAGGACAAAAAAAAAATAGAACAAAACAAGCAAATAAATAAACAAAAGCAAGTACATAATAAGTTGTATTGTTAAAAAGAGAGAGAACTATGTTTCCTGGAAGTTGGAAAGGGAGGGGGAAGGAGGGATAGTGAAAGTCTGATTAATGGACACAAAAGTACAGCAAGATAGGATAAGTAAGCCCTGCTGGTGTACAGTCCACCCAGAAATCTATAATCAACAATATTTAACTGAATGTAACCAAATGACTAGAAAGAGATCAAATGTGCACATCACAAAGAAATGATTGTTCACAACGATGAATAGGCTAATTACCCTGAATAGATCAACACACATTGTATACATGTATTGAATTACAATATATACCCCATAATATGTACAATAAATATGTTTCAATAAAATTTTTTTTTAAAAAGATGCTCTCTAAGAGGGTTCTCCCTTTTGTGGGTAAGGGCCTGGAGTTCAGGCCACCTCAGCCAACGAGCCCACCAGCCACGGCACAGGGAGACCTGCGATGGAGTCTGAACAGGTCCCTGGGAGGGAAGGGGGAAAGACACTCTGATTTCAAAACTAACTAACTAACTAACTAACTAACTAACTAACTAACTAACTAACTAACTAACTAACTAACTAACCAACTAAATAACATTACCGTCAATTTCCTTGTCCAGAGTATCAACAACAATTATAATAAAGCACTAGCATCTGCCGAGTCTGATGCGTACATGCTCAGAGTTGGCCACCTCATGTAGAAGACAGCAAACTTAGCTTTTGAATCCAGAGCAAAATGAACGCTCTAAAGCTGAAAACAATTCGAATTCTTTTACTCTAAGTTTGGTCAGAGCTGAAAATGGGAAACATTCCTCATTATTGTCTGTGCTATAAAAGTGAAGTCACTAGTCAGTTTCTTAAAAGGTGCAACCTAACAGGACAGGTCTGCTCTCACCAGAATGCACCCACCACTCCCCTCTCTTGGTGCAAATGGAATCTCAAAGGGCGGGGGGCC
Organism: Galeopterus variegatus; assembly: GCF_000696425.1. Lineage (NCBI taxonomy): Eukaryota > Metazoa > Chordata > Mammalia > Dermoptera > Cynocephalidae > Galeopterus > Galeopterus variegatus. Next base: position 87,997 of record NW_007734003.1, on the reverse strand, counting down.
TCCAAGGACAACACCTGGAATCTGCTCTATGGACCTTTTACTGTGAGTATACCTTAGTCAACAGTTGCCTCATGACTTTTAATTGGGGAGAAATTGAATGCAGCCTGAATCCCAGACCCTCCCACCACATTCCTCCCTCTTAATAATAGAGGAAACAGCTGGCTGATATGCAGGACATGTTACACCTGGATTTTCTCCAGCTCCTTCCAGGGATCACTGGCCCTTGGGAACCCACAGTTTGCTGTCTCTCCCAGCTTCCCTGGGGTGATGTCATCCTGCAGTCCCCAGCAACTCTGAGCTGGACAAATGCTATTATTAGCATGCCTGAGCTCAAGCCAACTCTGCTTGGCCTGCTGGCCCTACACTGTCACTAACAGGCTTAATTGCTCAAGCCCTTTCAGTGGGCTTTCTGAAGAGACATTTTATTAACTTAACATTGTGGCCATGGTTGTCTTGAGGCATGAAGTGAGGGTATAAGGTGGTGCGAGGGACAGCCACAACCTTCTCTCTCTTCTAACAAAAGTAAAAGGGCGAGTTGGAGGTGGGGAGGGAGATCCTCTTACTGGCCACAGTTAGCCAGGGTGCTTGGCCATCTCTGGGCTGAGAAGAGCCCTGTTGAGCCCATGGCCCAGTAAGGCTGACTAGTCTGCATCAGAATCACAGGTTGCACAGAGACTGGGACATTGTGCCTGCGGCTGCCCTGGCTGGCCAGTACCATGCGAAGAGTCACAGGGCAGCTTCGTTCTGGCAGCTCGGACTCCAGGGCTACATGGAGTCTCCCTCATGCTCTGACTCTCACTGTCTCTGTCTCTCTCTCCCTCTCCATCCATTCTTCTTCCTCTCCTTTGTCTCTCTCTTTCTCCAGTTGGTTGCTGAGATGACCCCTCCATGGGAAACTTAGCAGACATTCTCGAGTTTCTGCAGCTGTCCACATCTATGGTAAATGAACAGATATTGCTCATCCTATTGTGGTCAACCTCCCAAACAGGCAGGAAGAGTCTCCTGGGCTTCTGTTGGGTATCAGGTTTGCAAGGGACCGTATTTAAAAGCCATTATCTAGTAATCCTTGGAAAAGGGCATACTCTGATTCCATCTTAAAATTCGAAAGAGAAAACTGGAAAATTCACCGGCACTGATGTGGGTTTTAAAATTTATACCCTTTCTCTGGTGACAGGGATCATGCCGAGCTGCTCCTGGTGCTGAGACTGCTGTTGCCAACAAGCAGGGCAGGGGCTGAGGCCTGGGGCGCACGGGCCAATCCAGCTCCCTCCATCGAGGCAGAAGCTGGTGCGACTTCAAAAAGCCTGCAGCCCAGAGGGATGTAACTTTAATTGAAGATTTCCTTCTCCTCAAAGAGCCTTGAGAAAGCTACTTTCCTTAAGCACATCAAATAAAACTAATACCTCTTCTTGACACACCAAAATGACTTTAATTTATTTACTAAGAAGCCTTGACAGCAGCAGCAACAGGAAAAGAATACATTTGGTCATCTGCATCTGAGCAGGGCGGCCGAGGCTCTGGACCTGCACTGGGACAAGGAGAGAGAAGAGAACGGGTAAAAGCAGCCCCCGGGACTTTAAAGTTGGTTTAGATTATCTTATAAGCTTGTGCACAGACTGTCTAGCATTTCTGGACCAAACTCTAGAAAGGTAAATCCTTTCCACACATTTGGAGAGATGATGGGAAAAGAGAGACACAGGGAGACAAAAGAGTGGGGACAAGAAGAAAAGGGGGGAGAGAGGAGAGAGAACCAGAGGGAGGGTGGGGGAGGGGAGTGGAAACCGTGGAGAGAGGCTCCGGGGCTTCCTCTCCCTGCACCTTATTCTGGGAGGACGGAGATACTGGCTTCACTCCATCGCCACTGCTGGGATAGATTGGCCTCGTGCAGCCTTCATCCTCACAAGTCTTTTGTGTTGTCCTCAGGCTGCTTTGAGCGGTCACTGCTCCCCACATGACATGGCATTTACAGTTGGTCATGACGGTGGCTGTGCCCATCCCTCACTGCCCCCGGGGACTGCGGCAGGTGTTCTCATGGCCCGGACAGTTCGTCTCCTTTCCCACATTTTCTGTCCTTCCAGTCCAGGGTGATGGATTGCTTCTCTTAAAATCTTTCCAACAGCAAAGGTCTGGCACAGTGTAGAAACTCAAAAATCTTTAAATGATACTGAACGAAGCCTTTACCTGACACACTGTTTTGGGGCTATCTTTTGACTCTCTCGCCTACACTTCTTTGGGAACGATTTGGAACAGAGATATTGTGAGATTAACCTGAGTGTGTGCAACTCCCAGCACAGTTCTTGACAGTCAGGAAATAATCAGTATGTGCTGATGGATTAAAAAAGAGTGGGTTATGTATTTTCTTGGTTTTACTATGCATGTTTTGCTTATGCTTTAACATGTGAAATGAGGGTGTGCTTTATAATTGATGTGTACTTTTAGTGAGATTATTTTCTTTTTGAAAGGCTATTAATACACTGATGATACCTTCAAATCAAATTACTATAGTACTACCTGTATAGAGTATTACCTGTACTACCTGTATCAGAAAAAACTGGAATGCCTCCTACATCACAAAAATGTCCCAGAAAATTCATACTCCTTTGAATGCACAGTAAAATTATGTTCATGGCCATAAAATCATTACCTATTCTGACTTTTAGACAAAATATCAGAACTCACTTCCACCTAGGGCAAAATTCTACAATAACTTGCCATTTATCTATAAAATCATGTTTTTTTTCATTGATATAAGTAATAAAATGAATAATGTGATCAATGGCCCACCCACTGTCTTGTTATTGCTTGGCTGAATAAAGAGGATTGCTGATTGGTTTCACACTGGTGTGAACACTGAGTTGCCACAGACTTTGAGTTTTATAATGCTAAGTGCTCCAGGGGAGGTATCCCAGCCTATTGGTGGGTTTGGTAACTGGAAAAAATGGTGAGAAAATTGGGAGTAATGGGTGGCCATGGGTTGGGAGGCACTGGTATGCATTTGGAAAGAGGGGAAACCAAACCCAAGTAGCTTTTGGGAGCATGGAAGGAACGGTCCAGGGAGAAAAAGAATAAGTGTGCCAGGTTGGGTTGGAGTTGTTTGTGGGATGTGGGATGGAAATAAACCACAGGAAAACATGCAATGGAAAAAATATTCAAAACTGGAAGAGGAAAGGAAACAACAATTAACAACAATAACTGTAGAAGTAGAATTGAAATTATTCCAAATACCCATTCAAGCAAAAATGATGGAAGTCAAGTCTTCCTGGGTAAAAACAAGGACAAGAAAATAGCACAATGAGCTATTGTTTACCAGGTGCCGTGGGATATGGAGTGGAACTGGAATGCACAGAAATTCACAACTGGAGAAAACTAAAACTAGAGCTAACCTTGGCCATTGAAGAAAACTGTCTGTGTAGTCCTGAGGGGCGTTACTGACAAAGAACAGAAGACATGATGTTAACAAATGAGAATTTGCCAGGTACGCAAACCCAGGAGAGAGAAGTTCATTAGAAGTCACACGAGGAACCCCAAAGACCAAGCACACTGCCACCACCAGCTAGACCTAAGACAAGGAGAAGTGGGGTGATCCACAGAATGAACCGAATTAGGCTTGAACAGTGAAACCCCCTTCAGAGGGTCTCACTCTGATAACTCCTAGCTTTCTGATCTAGAAAAAGTCACACTACCACACCCTGTTACAGCCTCTACACCTGTAAAATGAGACAATGCCACCTCCCTGGATCATTTTTGTGAGACTTAGACTTAAATGATGTAACGCACGGAGGTGCCTGCAGGAGATTCGGACCTATGTGTAGTGCATGGTAGCTATAGTCAAAAAACGAGGTTACAACAGGTTTAGTTATAGATCTAATTGGCTTTTATTCACGATTCATTAATCAGGGGTAGACTCCATCCTATAAAGTAGAATCAGAACTCCCTCTGGGCAATAGCGGAATGGGGGATTTCACAAGGTGGGAACAAGGAAACGGAACAGTAGGAAAAAAAGGCTGACAAGTAAACATCAGGTTACTTTTTGGTAAGGATTGAAGTAGAGGGGACTTCATTATTGAGATGACTCAGATAGACTGGTATCTCCTACTTTTAGGAAAAACTTGTCTGTTTGGGTGTCTGTCTGCTTCCCCAAAGCTTCAGTTTGATTTTGTACCTTGTGGAAGGGCTGTTCCAGGCAGCTCGGCAGTTCCTGTCTCCTAGCTCCCCTGGGTAGAAGACTTGTTCCAATTGGGTTGAGCTACTCATAACACCGGTGGGCCCCATTTCTCACAGCTCCTTGCTGAAGAAAGCCTCTATTGAGGGAGAGTAGGCAATGCCCATTTCCCCATCCCCAGCTCCCACTTGCAGGGAGGATTTTAGTGGGGAGCTGGTGAACGGTGAGATCCTCCTGTCTGTGTTGCGTGTCAGCTGCTCCAGGCAGCTGGGGAATGCAGTGGTAGCTCACATCTCCTCCTCACCGGTGGATCTGGAGAGCTGTTCTGAGTGGACTCAGCAGCTGGTAAACACTGATGGATCTCATCCTCACCAGCCTTGGACTGTGGAAGTTCTACACTGCACCTGCTCCATAGGGAGGATCAAGGTAAGGCAGCCAGTGAAGAATGAGATACCCAGTTCCCCACGCTCCTGTTTCATAGTGCAGACATGCTGCCCAGTGCGGGGGCGGGGGCGGGGGCGGGTGGTGATAGCAGCACATCGCAAAGACTGGTAATACTCTGTTCCTGCCAAGGGGCCCATCTTTGTATGGGTCAGAACATGGAGAAATCGGCTAGCAATTTGTGAAGGCTAACAGCAAGGTGTGATACCAATAGAGGCAGACCAGCTAGAAGCTTCATGAAGTCAGAAAAGGAGACTGCCAAAGAGAATCCAGCTAGAATCACAAGTCATTCACCCTTGTGGTCAGGAAGTGCATGCACACCCAAAGCTGACCCCCCTGAGGAGCAACTGGAGAGGGATCTTCTGAGTTACTAGTCTCTGGATGAACATGGGTCAAACTCAAACACACCCTGAACAGCAAAAACAATCTCCAAATCACCCACAGATCTAACAGGAAAAGTGAAACCCTTCCTGGTTCAGGGAGCTTAAGCCAAGCCTCTGACCCATCATGGCTGTCTGCTTCAGGAATGCTCTGTTCAACCTGCATTACCCTGTAAAGTGATATTGTTTTATTGGAAAGTGGATTTAGATTACTTGTAAATGTGTAATGCAAACTCTAGAGCAACCACTAACAAAATAAAGTATAACAGGTGTGGTAAGAGAGGAGAGAAAATGGAATTACATACTCAGTTAAAACTAAAGAAGGCAGACAAAAAGGACCTGCAGCTCTGTAAAGCTCTTTAATTATTGGCCATCTGTGGTCTGTGTAATTTGAACAAATTTGAACCCTCATTGAGCACAAAGACTGGTTCCTCCCAAACCCCCCACTAACATCTCCATCTCTCCTGTGGGGAAGTGCATTGCTGAGATCTGTGAGCATTATAATTTTTAATACTTGCCTAAGGACATTAGGAAGTGGGGTATTGAGTTGCAATTCACAGACAATTGTGTATCATTTAACTGCTTATTTCACAACCTTGGGTTGTTCAATGTCTACTGTTAACCACAGAGCTAAATCAAGCATGCTCTTTCCTGGTACTACCTTCTTATAAAACCTCTCTCCTGGTACTACCTTCTTGTAAAACCTCTGATTCCATGTAGCTAAGAAGATAGGTTTTTTTTTTCTTTTCTGTCAAGGTAAGTAAAAAATACCAAACCTGCATTTGCGTACTGCCTTAGAGACTCAGCTACCTTTTCAGATACTCACTTCCTTCATCTACAATCTTGAAATAATAATTGTATTGCAGTTATTTGTGAAATTAAAATGAGGAGATATTTATAAAGTTCCACGCATAGTGCCTAGCTTGTGAAAATAACCAAACAAGGGGAAGCTATTATTTCATTGTCATTGTGATCGTATTCATTATCAAAAATAGTAAATGTATTTGATAATTTTGTTGCAAGAACCACTCAGCTCCTGGCTGAGCCTCCCCAAAATTGATACTGAACTCACAGGTTCGGCTGCCTGCCAAAGTCAAGTGTTGGTAAAATGGAAGTCAGCTTTTATTCAGGAATACTGGTGACCTGAGGAGAGATGTTAGGCCAACCCACCTCTCTGGTAAACCTGACGGAAAATGGCCAGACTGAAACCATCTCAAAGACTCAGATCTACTGAGAGGTTTTTAAAAAGGGGGATGAGGGAATGGAATGTGGGATATGAAAAGCAGGAGGTAAAGAGGGGACGTGAGCTACGAGGGTCCGTGTGTATGAGTCCGGTGCAAGGTTTCATCTAGGCCTCATCTGGTTTCTGCTCCCGTCCTTATCTCAGAGTCTGGGTAGTATGTGCAAGCCTGCAGCTTCAGCTTGGCTGGAAAACAACTTTCATGTAAATCATGTCATCTTGTCCCATAACCAAGGTTCAAACTATCAAATAACCATGGGGAAAGAGGAAACTCATGCATGCCAAGAAAAAAACTGTCCTTTTAAAATTTGTCTACAGCCCATGTGATTTTAGGTCCCAACATGGCTTCAGTTCTGCTCACTCCAGCAATTTCTCTTTGAGGACTGCAATGAAATAACTTGAAAGAAAACGAAAAGAGAACCTGTTGGGGTGGGGGGGCTGAGTTGCTTAATCAGTAAATCCAACATAAACTGACTAAAATCCAATAGCCAATGAAAATAACTAAAGATCATTCAGCATAAATCCATACCAATCAGACAAACGTTTGTAGTGGAATCCTGTACACGTATTTACCATTTTTATCTTTTTTGATTATGTGTATATACATTGGGTAAAATTGCCTTAAAGGTAATCGGACTTCTCTTTAACAATGTATCACAATCAGTGTCAGCCTGTTTTGAGGCTCCCTGGGGTCACTATAGAATTCCAGGCATAACAAAGTTGCTTCTCAATCCTGTAATTCTCTCAATTTAGCTACTACTGAATAATGACCAGTATATTTCCACACAATGCTTTATAATTTACCAAGTAGTGTTTCATTTAATTCTTGCAATATCCCAATGAGGTGTGTGTGTGTATCTTTCACATGAGAAAACCGAGGCTTGTGGAAGTTATGTGCTTTGTCAAGGCTATATAGCCAACAAATGAATAAAAGAGCCAGAATTTAAATTCAGTTCTGGCTGACTCCAAAGCTTATCCTCTTAAACATATCGTATTTCCTTTCCAAGGTCAGTTAATTACTCATGTTCTGAATTATTTTAAACACCTGCTCTTATGTCACAGCACGGAATTTATCCTTGGTGATGGTAAAACAGAAATATGTGGACCATCTGACTCCCATGGTGGAAAGTGACCATCTGTCTTGGGCTGGACTCCAGATGTTGAAGTTCAGGAAATCAAATTTTAAGTTCATTTGCAGGTAACCTGAGCTGGGTGAATGACTTACAGTAACAAAGTTTACAGGATCTGATTCATACATCCCAATGCCAATTCATTCACGGACAATGAACAGTCCTCTTCCTGTGGGCACCAATCCCCTTCCTCTGTACAAAGCATTCTTCTCAGTGGGAATGTCCAGGGAACGCCAAGACTCAAGAGCAAAGGCAGTTTGCTGGGCTTGGCATCTGAGCAAAGAGACCTGCATTCCCTTTAAACATAAATATGGATGTGTCTGAAAGTCACACAATAAGCTTTTTCTAATATTTTAGAATATAGTTAAGGTTGATTGCTTACAGCTGATATTGTTTAAATACTGAGTAATTAAAAAGTTGGGAATTCTCGGGCCGGCCCGGTGGCGCACTGGATAGTGCGCCGCTTGGGAAGCGCGGCGGCGCTCCCGCCCGAGGGTTCGGATCCCACATACAGACCGGTTCCCGCTCACTGGCTGAGCGAGGCGCGGGAGCAACACCGAGGGTTGCGATCCCGTTGCCGGTCCCCGGTCTGGTACGGGGGCAACACTGAAGGTTGCGATCCGTTGCCGGACATGGAAAAAGACAAAAGACAAAAATACTGCTGTACCGTACATCC
>NW_007734003.1:20073-78968 GCF_000696425.1 Galeopterus variegatus | reverse complement strand
GGTTGGGATCCGTTGCCGGAAATGGAAAAAAAAAAAAAAAAAAAAAAAAAAAAAAAAAAAAGTTGGGAATTCTGATATAAACTTAGTTGACTAGGATGATGTCATTAAATATTTATAGAGACAGCAACAACAAAAATCAGCACCAATAAATAACATCTAACTTTTACTAAGTGGGCCAGGCATGATTTTAAACACTTGATATGTTTTAAACCTTATTACAACCCCAGACTGTACTTTTTTTATAACAAAGAAAAGTGAGATAAAGCAACATGAAATGATTTGTCTACCAGCACACAAGTAACGGGAAAGAAGAATTTAGAACCTGGTAGTTAATGCTAGGATGCAGTCTTAATCTATCTACACGTGTCATTGATGGAGTTAAGAATAGGCAAAAATAAAAACTGCGTTTAGCAAGAAAACTATATTTACACACACACATGCGCGTGCACACACATTTTACCTTTCTATGAACTTTTTGAAGTACCTTAGCATATGTGCATATATGTGTGAGTGTATGTACGTGTATACACACACACAGGTAGCCTGAATGTTTGTGTGTCCCCCAAATTCATATTGAAATCCTAACCCCCAAGCTGATGGTATTAGGATATGGGGCCTTTTGGAGGTGATGAGGTCATGGGGTGGAGTCCTCACAAATGGGATTAGTGCCCTTCTAAATGAGACCCCAGAGAGCTCCCTCATCTCTTCCACCAAGTGAGGACTCAGTGAAAAGGTGCCTCTATGAACCGGGAAGCCTGTCCTCTCCAGACACCGAATCTGCTGGTGTGTTGATTTTAAACTTCCTAGTCTACGAAACTGTGAAAGTAAATGTCTGTTGCTCCTAAATGACCCAGTTTATAGTACTGTGTTATAGCAGCCCGAGTGGACTAAGACACACACACAAATATATATGTCAGTGTTTTTGCACATATGGAAAATTAGACATTTCTTTCTACCATTTTCCATGATAGACTTCAATGAAATAACAAAAGACAACAGGCTATTGAAGTGGTTTTCAAGGTCTGGGAGCCGGGAGCCTGAGGTGAAGACGTGGTGGGAAACTCAGAAGGAATGCGGAGGGTGGCGCTTTGGCCACCTCTGGAAGCCACCCACGGGGGACTAGGAAGTAGGATGCAGACTCGGCTCATGCGCAGCCTCTGGTAACACGTCGGAAGTCTTCATACAATTTGTGGTTCAGGAAAGACGTGCACTTATTTGATCTGGATGTCACAAATGATTAGAATAAAATTAAGCATTGCTGGCAGAGAGGGGACTGTGGTGGACTTGGTGTCCTGGCGTGAGCATGGCAGAGCCCCCGACCCCTGCTCACGTGGGAGCCCCGTGGATGGGCTCGGGAGCAAATGAGAGTTTCCTATTGGATATAGCAAGTGGGATAAGCCAGACTTTTTTTTCCCGCTGAAAACATTCACATTATACCCTTATTTTTATTTTATTTTATTTATTGAATCAAAATTGATTATACATATTTTAGGGGTTCAACACTGAGATATGTTGATAAAATCAATGTTACTAGTGTATATGTTGTTACAAATTGTAATTATTCTTTATGCCCCTTGTCCAATCTTCCCCCATGCCGCTTCTTCCCTCTCCTTTCTCTGATGACCCTAGATTTCTTCTCTCCTTCTGAAAGAGTAATGGTTACTCTGTTGATTTGTTGCCGAGATGATCTGCCCAATGTTGAGAAGTGTGATCAGGTCCCCAACATTATCATAGAGCAGATACTGCTTCTGTCACTCTGAAATGGGCTTTGTGGAGAGAGACATCCTCTTCTTTTCTTTATCTCTGCTGGTGACTCTCCTTGTGTCAATGCACTCCAGTGGTTGGCAGACCATCTGTGTGGTGGTTGTGGCATCTAACCGCTTTTGTGGCAGCCATGGTTATTGTGGTGGTTGTGGTGGGCCACACACATGGAGGTGATGTTTTTGGCATGCTCCTTGGCACTGGTGGTGTGCCTGGTTGTGGGGTGTGTCTGGTCCCCTTGTCCATGCCTCGAGTCCCAGGGCAGGCCCCGAGGCACTGGCATGGTGTGCCTGGATGTGGGAGTGGGGTCTGTCCCCGGCTCCAAGACTCCAGTTCCCAGGCAGGCCCCAAGGTGCTGGTGGTGTGCCTGGGCTGGAACTAATTTTTTGTGCTTTGCTTACTTCTAACATGGGGGAACTTCCTGTGGGAACCAGTACTTGAGCTGTATGGTTGAGCTAAATTGCTGCTTTGCTGCTGTTTCCCTAGGGAAGACTTTTTGTGCTGATCAGGGTTGAATGGTTGACCTTATAGGAACTTCCAGCTCTCCAGAGACCTGGTGGATCTGTGTTGTGTGGAATCTCTGATCTGGGCCTGAGTTTTTTCATCAAACCGCACCCCATGCAATTCTGCATTCCCGACCAGTCTCCTCTGAGTGGTCTTGTACTGACTGGGGGCAGATAGGCTGTCCTTGGTGTGTCCCAGTATTCTCCAGGTGGGCCAGTCTCCCCCACCACCCGTGTTCCAAACACTTCCCATGGGACGGGCCCTGTGCTGGTCCTTTGCAATGATTCACCAGCCTCTGAATGGCTCCCTTTTTTCAGTTGTTCTGGCCCCTCACTCTTGCATGGGTCCACGGGAACCCCATTAGTGGTCTTGCTGTCCAGAGGCTGTCAAGGCTCTCTTCTCCCTTGCCACCTCCAAGTAACTCCATCTGAAGGGCACAGCTGCAGCTTCTGCCGGCTTCTGTTCCATGCACTCAGCAGCTCCAGCATTAAAGCGGCTATGGCCCGAAATGCTCAGAGCAGTTCTTCCTTTCTCTCATTGTGGTTTCTGCTGCCTTCATGAACTCCGTAGGTCTCTCTTCCTCTTCCCCTGATCTCCAACATCACCCGCTTGGCTGATGTTACATTTTTATAGATGTAAATTGGTTGATTTGTGGGAGAGAGTGACACTGGGAACCGTCTGTCCCACCATCTTAACCGGAACTCTCACATTATACACTTTTTTGAGCCAGAATTATGCAGGTTGTGGCAGTGAAAAGTATAAAAGTAAATACAGAAAGTAAGAGAAGATGAGAGGACAACAGAGAGAAAAAGATTTAAATTTATTGATCATTTAAGTTATTAATATTTTGGCAATTGTATAGAATATCATATTTTGCATAATTTGCTTTTTTTTTTTTTGCTACTTTACTCATATAAATCCTCCAAATTTCTTTCTGTATGATCAATATTGGGAACATTTTGTGAATTAGCAAATTTAGAAATTTTTTAAAATTTAATTTTTAATTTTTTAAATTGACAAAAATAGTACATATTTGCTGTGTACAATGTGGTATTTTGATATATGTATATGGTGTGGAATGATTAAGTCAATCTAAGTAACATATTCATCACCTCACATATTTATCATTTTGTATGGCAAGAACATTGAAAATATACTCTTTTAGTAAATTTCAAGTACACAGTTTATGAGTAGTATTATTACTTATAGTAACCATGCTATACAATGGATCTCCATAACTTATTCCTCCTGCATAACTGAACCTTTATACCCTTTAATCAACATCTCCACGTTCCTTGTCTCCCCTCCACCCACAAGCCCCTGGTAATCTATTCTACCCTCTACTTCTATGAGTTCAACTTTTTTAGATTGCATGTATAACTGAGATCATGTGGTATTTGTCTTTCTGTGCCTGGCTTAACTCACTTAGCATTATGTCCTCCAAGTTCATCCATGTTTTCACAGATGGTGGGACTTCCTTTTTTATGGCTGAATAATATTCTACTGTGTGTGTATGTGTGTGTGTGTGTATGCATACATATACACAGTAGAATATTACACACACAAACACACATTTTCTTTATCTATTCATCCATAGGTTAAATGAATAGACGCATAGGTTGATTTCATATCTTGGCTATTGTGAATAATGCTACGATAAAAATGGGGATGCAGATATCTCTCTGACATACTGATTTCTTTTCCTTTGGACATATACCCAGTAGTGGGACTGCTGGATCATATGGGAGCTCTAGTTTAATTTTTTAAGGAAACTTCATACTGTTTTTGTAATAGCTGTACTAATTTATGTTCCCACCAACAGTGTGTAAGGGGTTCCTTTCCTCCACATTCTCACCAATACTTGTAATCTTTTGGTGTCATTTTGATAATAATCATTCTAATGACATGAGGTGTTATTTAATTATGGTTTTTATTTGCATTTCCCTGATGCTGATGCTGAGAATGTTTTTATACACCTGTGGCCATTTGTAGAAATATTTTTTATAAAAGGAATATGAATTACCATTTGCAATTATTACCCCTGGATAATGGGAGGTGCCTGTAGGGAGAGGGATGAGATGGTTTGGGGTTTTATTTCATACAGTTTCTGTGTTTGACATTATTATAACTAGCTTATACGATTTTTGTATAAAAAAAATTGCAGACTTTGCTTTCTTCCTGTAGAATGTTGAGCACAATGTAACTTCCTGTTCATGACTTAAGGACATCCTTTTGAGTAGGATTTCTGTGCATGCCTGGCATGCACAGGAGCCTTTCTTGGTTGGACAGTGCATACATAGTAACCCAGGCTACATTAATGAAGTCAGAATTGCATTGGTGAAAAGATATTCACGTAGATCAATAGTACAGAATAGAGAGCCCAGATATAGACCAACACAAATATAGACAACTGATCTTTGACAAAGGAGCAAAATTACTCAATAGAGAAAAAACAGTCTTTTCAACAAAGGATGCTGGAACAACCAGCTGTGCACATGCAAAAAGAAAAAAAAAAAATCTAGGAGAATCTAGACACAGATCTCACAGAACTTACCTTTCAAAAAATCATTACATATTGGATTATAAACCTAAATATAAAATGCAAACTATAGAACTTCTAGAACATAGGAAAAAATGTAGGTGACCTAGGAAGTTTGATAATGAAGTTTTAGATACAACACCAAAAGCATGATTCATGAAAAAAATAAGGTAGACTGTTAATTAAATTTAAAAAATCAGTTCTATTAAAGACACTCTTAAGGAAATGAAAAGACAAGCCACAGAGGAAGAAAATATTTGCATATCTGATAGAATATTCAAAGAATTATTAGGTCCCAATAATAAGAAAGTTAATAACCTAATTAAAAAATGGGCAAATACCTAAACTGACACTTCACTGAAAAAGATACACAGATGACAAATACACATATGAAAAGATGCCTAATCACAATTCAACACTGGCAAATTCCAAGTTGAAAGATCAATGAGATACCACTACATACCCATTAGAAAAACTAAAATTAAAACAAAAGAAAATGACCCTAAATGTTGGCCAGAATATGGAGCAACAGAAACTTTTATTCATTAGTAGTGGAAATGCAAAATAGTATAGCTACTTTGGAAGACAGTTTGATAGTTTCTTATAAAGCTAAACATAGTCTTACCATATGATATAGCAATTTCATTCATACTTATTTACCCAATTCCATTAAAACTTCTGTCCACGCAAAAAAAATACACATTTGTGTTTATAGTAAGTGTATTTATAATCACCAAAATTGTAGACAATCAATATATGAGTGCATAAATAAGCTCTGGTACATCCATGCAATTGACTATTGCTCATCAATAAAAAGAAATAAGCTTTCAAGCCACCAAGGACGTGAATGAATCTTAGATGCATATTGCTAAGTGAAAGAAGATAGTTTGAAGACAGTACATACCCTGTAATTCCAATTAATGACATTCTGTAAAAGGCAACACTGAAAAGACAGTAAAAGACTCACTCTTTCCAGGAACTCTTGGGAAGGGCAGGAGGGATAAATCAGTGAAGCACAGGAAATTTTTAGTGCGGACACATTATTTTATATGATGATGTAATGATGTATATATGACATAATGCATTTGTCAAGGTCCATAGAACTTTAAAATACAAGGAGTGAACCATAACAAATACTAATTTTTTAAAAGATTAAGTTTTCAGTTCGAAGGATCCCAGAAAGAATGTAGCCTGTGAGAAAAGAAACTAACTTTATTACAAATATATAAAGTTTGTTTTATATAGATAAGATAGTTAAATAGATAAATATAAATGTGTGTGCCTGTGTGTGCACACGTATATATTTGTTTTCTCTGTCAGCTGTGAGGGCCTAAAAGAAAGTACAGCACAGTGAAATGAGTACACCAAGCACTCAGATCTTGTTTTCTAAAACTGTTCTTCAATAAAAGGAAGCAGGGCTCCTTGGAAAAATGGCTAAATCTAGGACATCAGGACCAGGGTAGGAAATATACGAGATGACCTGGTGGCATCCTGTGGTGCCAGAAAGTAAGAAAATGCTAAAAAACAAAACCAAACACCCTATATTGATGGGGCTATATCAAGGGGACATAAGAACCAACTGAAAGAGCTTTCAGTGGCAAATGCTGGAACAATTTGTTACCAAATAAATAAAGCAGTATTGAGTTATGTGATGCTTAAGTTTATGTGTCAACTTGACTGGGCCACGGGTGCCTGGATATTTTGTCAAATATCATTCTAGATGTACCTTTGATGGTGTTTCTGGATGAGACTAACGTTTGAGTCAGCTTCCTCCCCCTACTCGGGCTTGAAAATCCCACGCTGGGCTGCTGCCGTGTGAGCATATCCTTGTATTAGTCTGTTTCTGTTCCTTATAACAGAATACCTGATGCTGGGCTATTTACACAAAATTTATTTCTTACAGTTTTGGAGGCTGGGAAGTCCATGGTCCAGGGAACACATCTGGTGAGGGCCTTCTGCTCAGTGAGGCATCTCTACAGGATCCCATGGCAACCCGAGTGTCACCTGGTGAGAATGTGCTGAGAAAGAAAGCTAATGTCCTCACTTGCTCTTTTTCTTAAGCCGTCAGAGCTGTGCCCATTACTCCATGAATGGATCAATCCATTCACGAGGACACAGTTCTCACAGTCTAATCACCTCTTAAAGGCCCAACCTTTCAAATACCATAATTGGATTTCCCACCTCTTAACACTGTTACAATGGGGGTCAAGTTTCCAGTATGTGAACTTTTGGGGGACACGTTTAACCCATAGCCCCCCTCTTGCTCCTACTGGTGTTCTGATCTACTCTGGACACGCATCATAGACCTTTCTGATGCTGTTCATACCCTTCTTAGGCCAGGACACTCCTATCACCTGCAGGGGCCACTTCCTCACCCTCCTGAGGTCTAATGGAAAGTCTGACCACCACTCCGCAAGGATGTCCTCTTTACTGTGACCCCCCTGACCCCCACAGTGAACGACTCTGGGAGGTCTTTATACCTCCCTTAGCTCGTGTGGCTTCTGACTGCACACAATGGGCAGCCATGGTAAATGAACACATTCCTCAGTCTGTCCACCTCCGACACCCAGAGGTGGGACACTGTCCTCTGTGGGAGCCCCTCACCCCACTCATTTCTGTCACCTGCTCCAGTTCTTCATGGCTCCTGCCCCTACCTGCTAGCTTGGATATCTTCCCTAATGCCTTAATTAATGGCTTCAGGACGAAAATGTTCAGGAGGGAAAGTAGGAGAGAAAAAATTTAAAAAATGAGACTGTCATTCTCTTTTGTTTAACGCTCCCATTTTGGTAGAGATACTCTCTCTCTGTTACTCCTCTAGCAGAGAAAGTAACTTTTCACTTCCCTCTCTCCCTGAAGCCAGAACACAAGCCCAGACCCAGCAGATGCCCACTCGCACTCATAGAGGAAACTTGATGGTGAGGAGTGTGAGGGCACAGGCTCTGTGGGGACACCACCTTTTACAGCGTGGCTCAGGTCCTGGTGCAGCACCTGGCTGTTCATGGTGGCTGCAGGGGGTGCAGTTTCCAGAGGCTGTGATGTCAGCAGTGGCATGAGTGGCATTCCTGGCCGAGGCAATTGCTTCCTCTAGACCTGGGTGGTCAGCAGCAATGGCCACAACTCCATCATCCAGCTGTCCTGCCTCTTGGTGTGGGCCACCCTTCCACCAGCTATTCACTGTGCTCTTCCATATAATTTAATAAACATTCTTTCTGCCCAAGGGGCCAGAGTCAACTTCTGCTTATCAAAACTTCTCATAAGCTTGCCTGATCCAGAAAGCATTTAAATGGTTAAGACTAGATAAGACTGCAGAGAGAGAGAGAGAGAGAGAGAGAGAGAGAGAGAGAGAGAAATGGAGTCAATTGAAAAGAGAAGAAGGCTGAACCTGTTGTCAGTATATCCAAAGAATATTTAAACACTCACAGCAAGTTAATTCTGTCCCTTCACAAAGTGCATGCTGAATCCCAATTAAAAAAAAAAAAAAAGTGCTGGAGCAGCCGTATCTCAACAGCTCTAGCTTTCAGGTCTCATTGCTCACTGTGTTCTTTTCATGTATTCTATGTCCTAGTTACACCCATTTTTTAAATATCTCCTGAACTCTGCTTCTTTCCTGACTTTGCACATCTTCCTTCCTCCATGTGGCCAAATCAAGAGACAATTTCTTTGAAGTTTTCTGGTTTCTCTCCATTTAGAATCAAACACTCCCTCCTGTAAACTCTCCTGCAGTGTGGTGTGTGGATCAGGCACTTACAGGTTTGTTTCACGAGTTCTTTGAGTTGCTGCTTCTTATTTATTGTTGTATTCTTCAGATACTAAAAAAAAATTGTTTGGCTCAGGGAATGCTCCCTTAACATTAGCTGCATTCAACAGACAGACGAGAATGATGAAAAAGTTGTCGTCTGTTGGAGAAAGAAGACACACATTCATAAAAACTAAAACCACTAGGAGACAGCAAAAATAACTTACTCATGTGGTGATGATCATGTACCAAAAACATATGGTATATATTACATGTGTTTGGTGCCATGAGAAGAGGGGTAGTTCATTTAGTAGGCATTTATTAACCATTTGATTTTGTGCCAGACAGAGTGCCAGGAGTAAATCAGGCATGATCTTGCCCTCATGGAACATGGGAGGAGGTTGGTCAATTATTCACCTAGTTTAACAAGTACTCAGGGAGCACTAAGTGTGAAAGACGTCGTCGCAGGGAGGTAGCCTCTAACCTCACGGAGTTTGCAGTCCTGTGGTCTAAACAGCCATTATTGGCAAGTGCTTTGTCCTAGAGGTAAGATTTATGATGGCCTTGATGTGTTTTGAAGAGCTTTGGGGAGGATTTTTTCTCTTTGTTGTTGTTTTGTTTTGTTTTAGTTTCAGAATGAACAAAGGCAGGGCTTAGGATGGAGTCTGAGAGCCATGAGAAACATGAGCCCTCCACCCAAGGGGGAGTTGGAACTGGGGGAGCTGGGCCAATATGGTTGCAAGTGTGAGAAAGGAGGACTTGTGAGTGTGGAGGGGTTGGGACGACAGCCCACGACGGGACCACAGGTGGCACCAGCTCATCGTGGATTTTGGAATCTGGGTGAGCCATGATGACAGTGCCTTGGGGGTATTAGGCTGATGTGTCACGGAATGGGCGACCCATGTGAACAGGTTCTGTGCATGAAGACTGGCCATGGCATAATGAACTGCGAGAACTTGTTTTGGAGAAGTAATATCAGAGCCCTTGAAAACACAGTGTAAACTGCAATTATGAAACCTGAGTGGTAGTCTCCAGATCTTAGAAGCTGCAGGCTTGAGCAGCTTGGGGTCATATGAACCTGGTCTCTACTGCTGTGAGGTCAGGCAGGTCTTCAGGACCAAGGTGAAGATACTTGGCAGGTCCCATGACCAGTCCCTCCTGTCACTCCTGCCTCAACTCTCACAGCAGCAGAGAACAGATTCTAGGTGTTAATTATGTGCAATTAGTTTAGATCCCCAAGATCACTCTGCTGCTTCTGCCCTAGAGTCTCTGGCCAATCTCTACTGAGACCATCCCCCCATAACTACGAAATTCCTGTTGGACATTTACACTAAGTCTTGGGGCTGACGCTCTCTAAAGTCTTTTCTGACATTGCAGGAAAGAAGGGATAATGACTAAATCTGTACATTCATTTTCACCCTGTGTTGAGTTATATCATTAACATTGTGATGTCCTGTTGAAGCTTTTTGTTTATACATACTCTCAGCTTGTAGGAATCTAACAGTGAGGACGGGGATGTTTCTGTCACATGTATTTTAATAATCCCAACAATGAGCACAGTGCCTGGACAACTAGAAATCTCAGTTATTTTTCGGTGTGTATATGAATAAATGAGTCAGAACTTGGATAACCAACTTTTTTGTTGTTGTTGGACAGTATACTAACCTCTCAGATGTAGTTTGTAGAAGTTCAGGGCTCAATACAGGTACAGTCCTTTTAGGAAATTCATTGTACTTTAAAAAAATATTTGGGCATACAATAAGACTTTCACACCTTGAGAGAGAGTCAGTTCATTTTAGATTGGACGAACAACATCACCAAATTATATTGCTTGAATACATATCAATTTCTGAAGTCACCTTTGGCTCATCGCATTAAAGAATGACCTCTGAAAAAAATTATGGAGAAGTGGATAACTTTAGAGAAAAATATGATACCCAATTTTTGGAGGACACTGGCCAATAGTCATTAAAAAGAATAGCACAAAGGAGGACAAACATAGTTACAAGGCGTCTTGTCCTTTCATAAGCATCCCCAGGGTTAGCGATGTTCTATCGTTGCTTACAGGAAATAAAGGGTACTCCATGGCAGAGCTGGAGGCCCACGCAGGCAAATGACTAGTGTGCAGGGAACATGTTGTTCTGTTCTACTCGCTTCAAGTAGCTTCTCTTACTACAGTGAATAAAGCAAAAAAATAAAACTAGGTCAGAGTGTATAACCAGATACAGCAGCTTATTAACAATGCAGGGATGAGTAATTGTGCAATGGAGCAGTGACAACGCAAATTAGTGCCCTTCCCAGGATGCAATTAAGAGATCACTGGGAGTCTGGAAAGCTATCAAAGCCAAGTATTCACAAGTCAGTGTTAATGTAAAAAATGTAATTTAAAAAGACTGTAAAACTGTGCCTATTATGAGATCCTGGGAGAAAGGACTGACAGGTGTTGACAAATCATAAATTTAATATTTGGATGCTGGATGCCTTGTATTTTTCTTTTTTTTTTTTTTTGTTGGTCTTATGTTGTGTGTGAACTAAATAAAATACAGAAGAAAGACCTAAAGGAGTTTTGTTCATTTTTGTTCCTCTATAGAGAAAAATGCAGGATATGTAAAAAATATTTAATATATATCTCGAACTGTTATTTCTTCCAAATATCTACATTTGTAGGAACCGATGAACCAAGAGGGCAGGCATACTTTTAAGGCCCTTATTACCCTTTGCTGTGAGGAGGTTTGGAGTGTGCAGCCTGGGTCTGGCCAGTACAGGGAGCAAACCCTTGTTCACTGTGCACTGGTTACCACCTTGCCTGGGTCTTGTGACACAGAACACCCGTGCACAACATGTTACATGAAGAGGGTTTACTACCCACAGACAGGCAGAAGCCTAGGAGTCATTGCGAGCCGGTCCCCCAAACTCAGGAAAGCTGCCCGAGTCGGATGGAGTCTCTTCTGTATGCCACACTCGCCCTGCAGCTGAGGGATTCTGGAAAGCAGCCCTCCCTGGGTTACATACCCTAGAGCAAAATGACTGGCTGGGCTAAAGTGTTGAAGGACATCTAGTTTCTGTGGCACATTGTCTCAGGGTGTTGCTTTCCCAGCACATTCTACAATTATTCTTGAGAACTACAGTGAGAAAGTGGGGAGAACTGGATCATCCCAAGGCCACCAGGGTAACTGTCTTGCAGCAACCACATCACATTTTATAGAAACAAGCTCATTTCTGTCCCATTTTGAGTAGGCAGGATTACAAGGTTTTAGAACTTCTCCTCAGTCTTGAGTGCAATACCTTTTAGCATGTTTGGCCCTGGAATTTATGCTTCCCCAGAAATTCTGCATCCTGCCGTCCTTCTTTCTGTGACTGTTATATTCTCCTCCTTTCCTATTCTGAGTTCTATTACCATAGTTCAGGTTTGCCTGTTGTTAAATTTTACTTCACTTGGATAATATAGGATGCATTATTTTATGTGTGTATTCTTTTACTTAGTGTCATATTTGTGAGTCTCATCTAAACAAGGATCCCACGCAAAGGCAGATTGCTCACTTTCATGACCGAGTACTACTCTGCTGTATAATTATTGTGAAGTAATATTGTATAAATACACCACAGTGCATTTGTCCATTCTATAAACATCTATATAGACACCTGGTTGATTCCAGGGTTGGGCTGTTTCAAATACAGTGTAATGAACATTTTCTCGTATGTCTTGATGCAAATACACATGTAGTTCTCTTGGGCACAAGAAGACCAGAACCATGAGTGGAACTGCTGGGTCTTGTGACTTGTTTACATTCAAATAAATATAAATTATATTATAATACAATTATATATTATAAAAAATAAATTATATTATAAATTACATTGTAAAAATATTTATAATATAATTATATATTATAAATATTTTCCTCAAGGTTTCTCGATCATCCTATTGAAAATGAGGTTTTCTCTAACTGATGTTTATTTACCACTTATCATTTATAGCTCAGTAATTTTAATTATAGAATCACATATTTTAAGAGTTACAAAGGCGTTTGCAAACCAAGTAGCTGTGATCTTTATAACCTACCTAAAGATGTGGGGAAACCAAAGTTCAAGGAAGGAATGAATTTCCAAGGAGTGTATCTTTTGATGTAAATGGGTTTTATCTTCTTAGTCAGATGTTATAATCCTTGCGTTTCTTCATAGTCTTCAGCACCTGCATGAAATAGTATTTAAGCACGTTATGTGGATTTAGAAGCAAGGTGTTTTCTCTGTGGGATTTTACTTACTGTGACCCGACAGGATCCTCCTGGTTGGAAACTAAGATGAATGCACGTTTATGAGTGTATTCCTCACACATCATCCTAACATGACTTCAATTTATAATTTTATACACATGACATGTATGATTTTGTTGGGCTCTTGGCTGGCATTTTTTTTCTCACCTCATTGTTCTCTAATGTGAAAAACTCCAAATGGAAGGAAAAGCAATTATAGCCCTTTTCTACAGATTTGTTCCTTCCCTGTACATGTTTTTTGTTATGTGGTTATGTCAGTTTTGGAAAAATAATAAAATATATTTTTAAAGAAAATGGTTTTAGGACTTATTCAATTAGGAGCAGTTGAAATGTGGTTTTAATGTTGAGAATATCTATTAATATAAGGATAATTTAATTCAGCTTCAATACAAGCAAACTTTAGATTTTACTTTTATGTTAGAATTAGATATTGCAAAAAAACTATATTGCAAAGAAAGCTATTTAGAAGGATGTTTTTATTGTTTTGTTTTCATAGCACATTTATTTGATTTCTGATCCACTAGAACGCTTAGTCCCTCTGAACTGAAGACAGTGATCACTGAGCAATTGGTAGGGGGATAACTACCAAAAGCAAAATGCTGTAAAGAAGCTCACTGTTATAAGCATCAAGTCCTGTAATGATGAGGGGAAGCCACATGTTAAGTGGTTATTAATGGGGTTTCAGCCCTGACATACAAAGAACTTGGAAGTCGCCCCTTTCATCCTTACACAAGGAAAAGCTGAACAAACTAAAAATCAATGACTTTGCTTGGACCCATCAGAGGATCTAGCCTGCAGGGTAAGCTGCCACCTTGTAATCTGGAAAGACAGATGAATATAGAATCACACCTGAGGTCAGCTTACCTGGAAGCCTCTAGACCTATAACCTGGTACATAAAAGGTAAATTTTGATAAACTGCTGGAGGCTGGATGTGGACTAGTGCCAGAGTGAGAAATTCCTGGGGCCACAGTCTTAGGGGAGCCACACACCCTTATGAGTTTTATGATTCCGGCCTCTAGGAGCCTCCCCCGGTGAAGAGCTGAAAAAATATCCTCCTGTATCTGACAGGGGGAGGGGTGCAATAACTATTGTGAAATATGCCCAGAGACTCTATAAAAAGGATGAATCTCCAGGGGAAAGAGTTTACCAGAGACTTATCTCACATGGGCTGAAGGGAAATTAAATGCCTCTGGCCCCCTCCAGCCTTCCTGTCTCACCTGGGAGGGAGAAATCAAAAGCAAGAAACACTAGTGATGGCACTCTGTGGACGGGGATGCAGCCAGATTACACACTGCTTCCCCTTCCCCTCAGAACAAGGAAAAGGATCAGGGATAAAGAGGGCACTACGTAATGATAAAGGGTAAAATCCCCCCCAATGGCATAATGATACTTAGTGCATGGTGTCAGAATGTGTGGCGCAAAATCTGATGTCAGTGTTTATAAGATGAAGCAAGCTACAGATTTGTAAGCAGCTCTATCCAACAGCTTGATTTGGTTGACATTTATAGAATACTCCACCCAAAGACAGCAGGACATGCATTCTTCTCAAGTCCACATGGCACACCTACCTTGACAGGCCCTTTCCCAGGTCATAAAACACACCTGAACAAATGCAGAACACAGAAACCAGGCAAAGTATCTTCTCAGACCACAATGGAATTAAACTAGGAATCAGTAATAGAAAGAGAACTGGAAGATATTCGAATACTTGGTGAAAGAGAGCTGGAAGATATTCAAATACTTGGTGATTAAGCAACATACTTCTAAATAAGGGGTTAAAGAAGAGGTCTCAAAAAACCCCCAAATTTGTTTGAATTAAGAGAAAGTGAAAATACAACTTATGAGATCGATGGAATGCAGGGGCAACTATGCTTAGAAGGAAAGCATTTATAGCTTTAAATGTATATATTATGTGTTAGAAAAGGAGAAAGATCTATGGTCAATTATGTCAGCTTTCACCTTTGGAAACTAAACAAAGAATGGCAATTTCAACCTAAAGCAAACAGAAGAAGGTAAGTAATAAAAGAGCAGAGGCCAATAAAATAAAAAACCGGTAATCGATGGAGAATAACAGCAAAATCATAGCTGGTTCTTTGAAAAGATCAGTGAAATTGGTACATCTCTAACTAGACTAGCCAAGAAAACATGAGAGAAAACACAAATTATCCACATCAGAAGCGAAAGAGGGGTGATCACTACTATTCCTAGAGACATCAAAAGTACAATAAAGAAATATTATGAACAATTCTGCAACCACCAGTTGGATACCTTAGATGAAATGGACCAAACTTTGAAGGGCACAAGTACCAAAATTCACAGAGAAAAAATAGATAATATAAATAGGCCAGTATCTATTAAAGAGAGCAAATCAATAATTAATGACATTCCAAAGGAAAAAAAGCACAAACCTGGATGTTCTCACAGGTGCATTCTACCAATAACTTGACGAAATGATACCAATACTCTACAATCTATCCCACAAAATAAAAGCAGCAGGAACACTTCCTAACTCATTCTAAGAAACCATCATTACCCTAGTAACAAAACCAGGTAAAATCATTAAAAGAAAAGAAAACTACAGACCAGTATCTTTCTTGAACAATTATTAGCAAATTGTACCCGTCAAGGTATAAAAAGGATTATAAACCACAACCAAATGGGACACAGTCCAGAATTGCAAGGCTGGTTCAATATTCAAAAATCTATTGCTGTAATTCACTGTAGCAACAAGCTAAAGAAGAAAAATCACATGATTATGCCAATTAATGCATAAAAAGTGTTGGACAAAATCCAGCACCCATTCGTGATATTTCTATAGCAACTCTCAGCAAACTGGGAATAGAGAGGGACTTCCTCAACTTGAAAAAGAACATCTACAAAAATCCAACAGCTGACATTATACTTTATAGTGAGAAACTGAACACTTGGCCCTTAAGATAAGGGTCTCATCTTAATATCGTACTGTAGATACTAGACAGCACAGTAAATCAAGAAAAGGAAATAAAAAGTGCACACATTGGAAAGATAAATAAAACTATTTTCTAAGATGACTCTATTGTCTATGTAGAAAATACAAAATAATTTACAAAAATATTCTGGAGTTAATAAGTAATCATAGCAAGTATGCACAAAACAAGTTTAACACAAGAAAAGACAGTTGTTTTCCTATAATTTACAATTGAACAATTGGAATTTGCAATTAAAAGCAGAATGTCATTTATAACAGCACCAAACGATGAAATACTTAAGTGTAAATCTAGCAAAATACGTACAGTAACTAGATGCAGCAAACTGCAAACTAATGAACGAAATCAAAGAAGACCTAAATAAATGGAGAAATATTCTGCATTTGTGGTTGGAAGACTCAGTATTGTCAATTGTTCCCGAGTGACCTATAGATTCATTGTAATCCCAAGTAAAATTCCATAAAACTATTTTACAGATATTGGCAAACTGATTTTAAGTTTTATATGAAATGTTAAAAGACTCAGAATATCCAACACCACACTGAAAAGAACAAAGTTGGACGATGAACATAACTCTATTTTAAGACTTATTATAGTTAACACTGCATGGTACAGGTGAAAGAATAAGTACACAGATTAATAGAACAGGACAGACAGCTCAGAAACAAGCCCACGCAAATAGTAATCTTTGACAAAAGAGCAAAGGCACTATGATGGAGAAAGGATAATCTTTTCAACAAATGCTGCTGGAATAACTAGAAGTCCATATGCAGAAAAATAAATCTAGACAAGACTTTACACCTTTCACAAAAATTAACTCAAAACAGACTATAGGCTTGAGGATAAAATGCAAAACTTTGAGACTTCTTGAGCAAAATATAGGAGAATATCTAGGTGGCCTTGAGTTTGGCAATGAGTTGTAAATAGAGCACCAAAAGTGCAAGCTATGAAATTAAAAATGAAAAAGTTTAACTTTATTAAAACTAGGGCTCTGAAAAAAAGACACTTAATAGAATGAAAATAAGCCCCCAAATGGGGAAAAATGTTTGAAACACATATATTGGATAAAAGAATTGTATATAAAATATACCAGAGCTTCTAAAATTCAATGATAAAAAAGAACATTTAAGAAAATGGGCAGAGACCTGAACTGACACCTCACCAATGAAGATATGCGAATGGCAGACAAGCGTATGAAAAGATGCTCACCGTCATTTGTCTTTGGGAATTGCACCATTAAACATCAGTGAGGTACCACTACAGAACTATTAGTAGGACCAAAAAACAAAACAAAACAAAACAATCAAATAAACAAGTGAACGAAGAAAACACTGCCACTCTGCAGGGCTGAGGAGGCTGCAGCACAACAGGAGCTGTCACTGATTGCTGACGGGAATGCAAAATGGTACAGCCACTTTGGAAGGCAGTTTGGCAGCTTCTTACACAGCTAAACATAATCTTACTCTGTGAGCCAGAAATCATGCTTCTAGGTGTTGACCCAAATGAGTCTCAAACTTCTGTCTGCATGCAAACCTGCACCCAAATGCTTGTAGCAGATTTATTTATAATCCCCCCAAATTGGAATCAACCGAGATGTCCCTCAATAGGTGAATAGATAAAGAAACTGCTGTACACTCAAATAACAAATACTGTTGCACTCAGAAGAAATGAGCTACCAAGCTATGAAAACACATGGATAAACCTTAAATATAGATGTATATTTCCAAGTGAGAGAGGCCAGTATGAAAAGGCTACATAGTGTATAATTCTGATTCTACAACATTCTGGATAAATGAATGATCCCTGCTCTGATGGTCAAGTAATGCTGAGATTATTAAGTTTCACTGTCATATTAAATTTTATAAATTTATTTACACTGTTTAACGCACATTGCCACTGGCTCTAGTAATCAAATACAACAGCCACTTATTAAATCTTTACTACATTTCTTGACAATATGTAGAATATAAATGCATAAATGAAATAGTCTTTGGAGAGCCTAAACCTTGCTGGGAAAACACAATATTAAATAATTGGTAGCTTGAGAGTATAAATTTTTATTATATTTGAGCTGTATGGAATAGGAAATTCAAATCAAACTGGCCTAAGGGTGAGAGCCTGATTTGTTTCCTGTGGTCATGGTCCTCAGTCCCATGACTGTCCCTCTGATTTCCAGCATGCATCTGGCTGGGCTTCTCTTTGCTGGCTCTGTTCTTAGGCTGGGGGAATATCACTACAGCAGTGTTAGGGATCTCTTCTGTGCAATGCTACATTCAGAAGAAGAGAGACTATTTTTTATTTATTTTTTTTAGAGCAAGAAAAGTTTTCCCAGAATGTTCAGAAACTGTTCCTACCAATTCATTGCTAGATTTTATCAATATGTCTTTTCCTGCATGCATCTCAGGGGGACATCCAAGCAGAGTGGTCCCAGCTTGCCATTTCCCCAGCAATGTGCACAGAATTGTGTGATTGTGCACAGCGGAACCACTGGCATGCATGGCCAAGACTTCACGGCATGCTGAGAGTGAGGTCACTCTTAATGCTCACAGTCGCCTACCTTGTAGGCTATCAGGAGACTCAGCATTCACGTCTTCATGCTGCTTCTCATTTCATATCACAAATGTCCCTCTCCACAAGAACATAGTTTTTAGACAAATGGAGAAAGCCAAAGTCTCTCCCAGTACTGCATTCAAAACCAAGACCAAATCTCTGGTTCGTGTGACTCCCACTCTGTCATGTTCCTCCTATCATTGCACAACCCACCCTGCAAAACCCAATACATGACTGACAGTGTTGAGGGACGAGGTAGTGTGTCAGAAAGGCACACTCATCTGAAACAACATGAGAAGCAACACACTCTGGTCCATATTAGGCCTCACATATTATCAGCTTAGCATAAGCACAGGCATGCTAACCGCTTCCTCCCCCTGCCCCCTCCTGCCTCCCCTTCTCTTAAGCAAGTGCTTTCCAGAAAAATCTGGACTTTGTACAAAACAGAATCTTGTACAAAACAGAAGAACCACAGAACCATTCAGAACCATTACAAAGTGCTGAATGCTCAGAGTAGTTACTCAACCCCTTCTCAAAACTTATACTCTCCACCCAAACCCTTTCCCCTAATTTAAACTCTATAAAACCTCTACTAGTCTGCATGGTGTGGGAACTGATCTTTCAGTCTCCCCTGATAAATTCCCTGATGCTGTAAATGTTTGGCTCAGAGTCCTTCGGTCCCTTTGTCTTGCTGACCTAACAGTCACCAATGGCTGCCAGTTTCTTTGCCCAGGTACAGAGTGGACACCTTGCTCAGCAAGTCTGGCCATCTGTTCACTCTGAGAATCTCCACTGCCCCCTGGCCTGTGTGGCCTGGCTCTGTCCTGGGAAGGCTTGCCTTGCCCATCAAGTTCTGTACAAAGTATCCAGTGTCCCTCCTGAGTTCTACATGAACAGTCTAAATCTTGTTGCTGCACCTTGGGCTGATGGTGGTGCCAGGCTGGGGCTCTTGTAGCGGCTACACAAGCCAAGGCTTGGATTTCTTTGGCAATTTGAATCCTTTGAATGCTTAGTATTTCCTTCTAGTCAACTGGAGATCTTGTCTGCCCCTTTCTGTTGAGTCTGGGATTTTCTGTCTCTTAGCAACAAGTTGTTGCTATCTATGCCCCTGTACCTAAGTTTAATAGACTCTACTTTCTTCCAGCTACTGCTCTGAGGAATTTTGTGGGGGGGGGGGGAGGAGCCAGAATCAAGAAGCATCTTCTCAAAGAGACTGTCGGGCCCTCTGTCGGGTAGACAGTGCCTACAAGAAAGTGCTTGGCAAGGGTCAGATTTGTCTTCTGTTTAATCTTATCTCCTCCCAAACCTCCCACCTACTTGTTCTCCTAATGCAGATTTGTATTGGGATCAACACTGGTGTCTCACTAACATTTAAGTCTTTCTTTCCTTTTTATGTTCAGACAGGCCATCTTCAGCTTCAAGCTTCAGCCTAAAGACTCGGCTCTTCTTTGTAGATTCTAAGTGAACATCACAAGTCAACACATGTGGTGACACCGCTGAGCTCTAGCTGAGCCTCTGTGCTCCCAGAAATCCCTTATCCTGCCCTCACAAATTCTCCAGTAAGACCCCCTCTACTCCTCCTCACAATTCTCATGAGACTCACATGTGACTCCTTGTTTGCCTGCCCTAAAAGACCCTCCCTTTTTTTCCCCTTCTATTGATTATACATATTCATGGGGCACAGAGCTGACCATTTGCACCTGTGCCCAAGATGTGACGATCAGATCAGTCAGCATGCCCACCACCACAAATTGCAATTATTCCCATGTCCCCTACCCAGCCTCTTCTGAACCCCCCTCTCTCTCCCTTCCCCCCACCCCTGGCTACCCTAGGTCTGTTCTTTCCCTCTGCATGTCCAATGCACCACTGTGCTCTTTCTTTCTTTCCTTCTTTCTCTCGTAGCTCCCACTTAAGAGTGAGGACAGGTGGTATTTTTCCTTCTGTGCCTGGCTTATTTCACTTAATATAATTTTCTCCCAGTTCATCCTTGTTGCTGCAAATGGCAGAATTTCATTCTTCTTTATGGCTGAGTAGTATTTTATTGTGTATATAGACCACATTTTCCTTATCCAGTTGTCCATCAATGGACATTTAGGCTGGTTCTATATCTTAACTATTGTAAATAGAGCTGCAATGAACATGGGAGTCCATGTATACCGTCAACATGATGATTTCCATTCCTTTGGGTATACACCCAGAAGTGGGATTGCTGGTTCATATTGTAGGTGTACTTATAGTTGTTTGAGAAACCTCCATACTGGTTTCCATAGTGGCTGCACTAATTTACAGTCCCACCTACAGTGTAGTCACAACTTTTCTCTGCATCCTTGCCAGCATTTGCTCTTTTCAGTCTTTTAGATAATAGCCAGTCTAGCTGGCATGAGATGATACCTCAATATAGTTTTAATTTGCATTTCCCTGGTGATTAGTGATGTTGAGCATTTTTTCAAGTACCTATTGACCATTTGTATGTCCTCCTTCAAAAAATGCCTATTCAGCTCCTTTGCCCATTTTTTAAATTGGGTTACTTGGTTTTTTTTTTTACTGTATAGTTGTTTGAGTTCCTTGTATACATTGGATATTAATCTCTTTTGGGTGTATAATTTGCAAATATTTTCTCCTATTCTTTAGGTTGTCTTTTCACTCTGTTGATTGTTTCTTTTGCTGTGCAGAAGACTTTTAGTTTGAGATAATCCCATTTATTAATTTTTTTCTTTTGTTGCTTATGCTTTTGGGGTTTCATTCATAAAGTCTTTGCCAAGTCCTACTTCCTGAGGTGTTTTCTTATGTTTTCCTTTAGTAGTTTCATAGTTTCAGGTCTTATACTTAAGTCTTCAATCCATCTTGAGTTGATTTTGGTACATGGTGAGAGATGCAGGTCTAGATTCATTCTTCAGCATGTAGATGTCCAATTTAATGTCCATAATTTATTGAAGTGGTCGTCTTTTCCCAGTGCATGTTCTTGTTGCCTTTGTCAAAGATGAGTTGTAAGTATGTGGGTTGATTTCCAGGTTCTCCATTCTGTTCCATTGGTCTATTTTTATGCCAGTACCATTTTTATTAATAAACATTCTCCCTATTGCAATCGCTTGAATACAGTCTCCTCCTAATTGTCTGGTGGGTTTCTCTCACACTAACATCCTGAAATTTTCCTACCACATTTCCAAATGCAGCAGCTTTGCTTGGCACAAGAAACCATGGCTTAATCCATTTCCTAGCCCAGAATAGTGGGGTTCTCACTGCCCCCCACCCCTATTCAATTCACCTTTCTTGACATTTCAGAGTCTGCTATGTTAGCACTCCCAATTTTAAGTTGTATATTGACTTTAAAATCTCAACTCAACATGCTGTATTGACTATGGGTTTTGAGAAGCAAGTGATAGAAACCAAAGACAAATTGGGGTAAATGATGAAAGACACTTATGAGTTGAGCAATCGGGGATTTGAGAGAAGGAAGCCTGGGGGTGCACTCAGTCAGGGGTGCACTCAGTCTGGGGTATATTCTGGTTCTGCAAGACACTCTAAGGATACCTTCTTGTGTGGGTTTGCTTAAGTCCTGGCTGGCAGAGAGATGATCTGTTTCACATCCATGGAAATAAACAGACCCTCCAAATGGGAACAGGAAAAGGCTATTTATCCAGAGCTGGCTATGGCGAGGGGATTGGGCAACCTCACTTGCATTTTGGCCGAGACTCACAGGCAGGCCGAGAGTGGAAAAGCTTCTTAGTGGGTGGGGGAGGCTCCGGCTGAGCCCAGTGGAGGCTGTGGACCTGGGGGAGCTGGGGCAGCTCATTAGAGGCCGCCTCCCATGTGATTGGATAGCGGGGCATACTTGGCTTTCTCTGGTTGGCCTTAAGTTGGAAGTGGGAATGAAATTAGGGAAGCTGCCAATTATTAATCAAGTCCTGGCCATTTTGGGCCAATTATTACAGAGATTGGCTTCCTAGATCATTGCTGGAGAGAGTGGTCTTACTTCCTATGAGTCTGGCTCGCAGACAGCAGGTTGGCTTCCTGGGCAGGTTGCTGCAGATAGTAGGTCAGAGTTCTATTTTTATATATGGTTTGTTCATTGTCCATTCATATATTTAGCCTCTCATATCTTTGTATAACAGCATGGAGAGAGAGAGATAGAGACAGAGAGAGAGGGTGAAGAGAGAAGAAGGAGAAGTGGGGACAGGAAGGATGGGGAAGGAAGGGACAGGAACCAAAGAAGAATTTTTTCAGAGGCCGTGGGAAGATGTGTCCATGCATTTATTTGACATTAATTGTCTTGCAAGCCAATTACCTGGCTCCATTGAGGGGGGATATGTTGTGACTTACTAGTTAAATTCATCTTGCCCAGGGGTCTAAGAAAGAGTTTATGTTTTCCTTGACAAAAACAGGATGCCTGGGGGTGGAGTAGATACCTGCCAAGAGAGAAAATGGTCTCAATACTTTGTCTTTCTGGATAATTTTTTAACTTGTGCATGTTAAATAATTCCACTTTACAATCGGTCACCAACCACCTGGAACAATTTTGGATAGGAAAAGATGCCATGTCTGCTATTCTATTTTCAGAGGAAGCCCCTCTAGCACTTTACACATGGAAGCATTTCAACTTCCAAGTATAGCTGGTTATTATTATTTACACATGGTGTGGCCCATGGGGACTGTAGTATACACAGATTTTGTGGTAAAACAATAGATGTTGCCTAAGGCTTCTGCAGTTCATCCACATTTATTTTGCTGTTACAATGCTAGAAAAAAATCTGTAAATAATCAAATCCCTTGCAAAATGCTTTGGCAAATTTAAGATTCATTTGTTAAATGTTTCCTTATTTATGCTACAAAAATTATACAGGACACTTTTACTGTAAATAGACTTTAATGGTAATATGTAGGTGTTTTCTATAAAAGTATTTTAATCATGAAAGCAAGTATTGCTTCATTCGTGTATTTACTAGTTTAAAAACCTAGCTATTGACTAATATCAACAATTAAAATATACTGTCTTCTCTTTAATAATACCTAAAAATACAACACAAAGCATTCTTGAAAGGGGTTGAAAAATAATTTCAAATCTGCCTACTGATCACAACTTAGAGATAAATAAAAGTTTTTTTCATGCTTTATTTTGTAGGAGAGCTGACTTCCAATATAAACAATAAGGTGTATACATGAAAAACAGGATATAAGCACATTGTAAAGTTGAGGTATTTATGGTGTGTGTACCTATCAAAATTATTTCCAAGGTTAATGTAATTTGGAGACCAAAAAGTGTTAGTCTCCTTTTTCTTTTTTTCCTTTTCCCACATAGATGTATACGTTCATGATATATATAAAACAGATGGAAAAAATAATAAGTGCTGAGTTCCTTGCCTTGTCCTATTGTCACGGAGAGAAGACAAGGAAAAGGGACACATGGTTCGTTTGTGAAGGACAAAAATAAATGTGTTGGGGCCAAAGGAAAACTTTACACCTAAAGGTTCATTAATAAAGATCACTGACCAGTTTAGATCAATATGAAGAAAAGGAATAACAAATTTTATTATTTTATGTGTTGGGAAGGGGCAAAGCACAGAGAAATCAAAAGAGAGCAATATGCCAATTTCCAACGGGAGCTTATATACCAGTGATCAAGAGAGAGAAGGTGGGAGGAGGTTGGATACCCCAGAATGATGGCTAAGACCGAGTTTCTCTGAAACTCTCAGGGGAGGTGTTGGCATAGGTGAAATACGAAAGTCAGAAGTTAAAGCTAAGTAGAGACATCTTGTATACAAATGACAGTACTTCAGGTGGTCTCACAGCTGCCCTCAGAAATGATAGATAGTAGCCCAAAGAGGGGCCTCTCAGAAGAAGCCTGTTTGCACTTATGGATTTAAATTTCTTTCCTCAAAAAAACAGCCTTCTAGCCAATCTTGTTTTTCCAGTATCTCTGAATTAGCCATCTTGAAATATGTCAGAGAAATAGATATTGGAGCCAAGATATTTTTCTTTCGCACAAATGTCCAGGTGTGAGGTGAGCTGCAGAGAAATTTATTCTATAGGAAAAATAAATGTCCCCAAGCTGGTGGCCTGGAACAGGTGGCACTGGATGATGGATATGCAGATACTTGGTGTGACCTGTGTGCACATGTGGGAAGCTGGGCAGAGGCTGGAGGAACAAGGACAGACACACAGGCCATGAGTAGGGTCTTGGAGAGGGACCCCTGATGGGGGTCTCTGAGGGGTTTTAATTCTGAGAGGAGACAGAGAGGGGAAGAGAAGCCAAGTGTGTAGAGAAATGTAGGAAGCACTCACTGATTGGTTCTCAGACCCATTAACAGACATTAGGTGATAAGCACCAAATAATATAGTCTCAGAGACACTTGGGGAAATCTTGAAGACACATGCTGAGTGGCACAGAGTCTTGCCTGGGAGACCTTGTGGATAAGAGGCAGACAGTGGTAGATGTCAAAGGGCCATGAACTTGAAGAGCTTTGGGAGATTGAGAAAGAGAGTATTGAGGTGAACTTAGAGGACCGCCTTCCTGGAAGGAGGTTCCAGAAGGTAGAATGTTAACGGGTGAGGTAGACTATTTCCCTGAAAGAAAACTTGCCTCAACACAACTTGACTAAATAAAATGGGGCCTAAAGATATTTGATTAAAAGTAAGTTGGTCAAAATAGCAAATTCCTTTTGGATGCTCATTCAGGGAAGAATGGTGACCTTCCTCAGTTTGAATTCATTAATTTCGCTATTCCCCCTTTATCTATCAAATGCTCACTATGTGCCAGACAGACCGATCTAGACCCTGGGACACATCCATAGATAAATGTGCATTGTAAGCAGGAAAAGAATGCAAAAATTAGAGTTAATATATACAACGTCTTTGTATTTGTTACTATGTTCATCTGTGGGAAAGAGATATTAAGAGAAATGAATGAATATTCATTGCACACATATTATATGCCAAGAATCACGAATTTATAATATATATTGAAGGAATAAAGAATGTTCCATCTCCAACTATGCCAAATTTGTAAACTGATTATTTCCTGAATAATCTCAAAACATGGGAAAAATTATAGTTTCAGGAAAAGGCTAGCTGACCCATCTTCTCCTGTACTCAGCAAGCCATAAACATTCTTTTGCGAGGGCTGCTTTCTCCCTACCAGGTGGTGAGAGAATATTCCTTCTTACTGGAGAGTGGGATGTGGTGCTGCAACAGGCCAGAATAAACTTCCCAAAGTAACCCTCATCTTCCACTAGTTTTACATCACCCATGTATCTCTTACTGACTCCCTTAGAATTTACTGTCTTTAGCCAGAGCCCTCCTGTTCTGTCATTTCTTCACAAATTTATTATTCTCAGTTTAAAAAGGTATTAAAACATCCTGCTTTGGCCACTTCTTCAGACTTTCCCCTCTTCTGGAGATTCTTGTGTACATGTAAAACTAATACGATTTGTAGGCTTTTCTCTTGTTAATCCGTCCTGTGTCAATTTGTTTCCTAGACCCAGCAGAAGAGCCCTCATAAGAGCTTTGGAGGTGGAGGTGAGCTCCTTCCCCTACAGCATATGTATTTCAGTTTATGTTGAGTACATTTAAGATGTAGATACTACTATTCTGACTTTATTGTAGGAGAAACTAAACTAAGGCTCAGAGAAGCATAATAATCTAGAAACCACTACAATCCAAATGAGAGTTCATCAAGGTTGCTGGATATATGACCAGTTTGCACAATGGACTGCATCCCTGGACACCAGTAAGAAGTAATCAGTAAACGCTGTAGCAAGAATGGCAGCACTTGCAATGAAAAAAAATATGGATGCACCCCAGAATTAAAGTAACAAAGTATTTACCAAAGCATTACAGAGAAAATATATAAAATGTCACTGAAGACCAAAAATATCTTAGTTAAAAATGAGATAATCCATATTTAATTGTGATGAGAATCAAAGTCATAAACATGTGACTGCTGGCTAAATCAATCTATGAATCCAAGACATTTCCAGATGAGGAGTAAGAATCAGACACATGGACTTGAATATGCATTTGGAGTAGAAAAACTCCAGGAGGAGACTAAAAGTTTATGAAAAAGTTGAACAAGGAAAGTGGAGTTGGTCTGATATGTAGCAAGTTTATTTTAAAGCTATAATATTAATTTAGACATTGATACATATATCAATGGAACAGAAGAGAGAACTAGAAAAAAAGATAGATGCATGATAGATAGATATAGATACATATAGCTCCAACTAAAATTATTAGTAGAACATATAGAAATATATTTTATGATCTGAAAAGTGTATTTTAGATAAAATGTAAAATGAACAACGCATAAAGAAAAAGAGAAAAATTAGTCTACATCAACCTGAAAACTTCATTTAAAAAAAACATGCAGTATAGAAAGCTAAAAAGTAAGGAGCATTTTGGGAAAAAATTATTTACAACATATATAGTGAACTGATCAATATCCAGAATATTAAAGTAACTCATTGAAATTAGAAAACAAACAACTTGATAGATAAATTGTCAAAATATGAACAAAGAAGTTCGCACAAGTGGAATTCTGAATGACTCATAAACATCTAAAAGATCTCAGTCTCCCCAGTAATGAGACACACAGACATTCAGCCAACACTGAGAAACCTCGGCACACAAATCAGATTGGCAAAAATACAACAATGTTGTAACACCAAATGCTGCTGAAGATGTGGACAGATGTTTTAGTTGCTGGAGGGTCCATACATTGGCACAACTTTAGAGAGCAATTCAGAAATGTCTAGTAAATTTGAAAAGGCATAGACACTTCTTCCTGTGGACGCATCCTTTATTAAATCTTGTGCTCACAGCAACGCTGATGTGGAATCTGACATTGTCTGTAACAATGAAAATGTGGGAACAATCTAAATGTCCATCTATGGAGAATGGTTATACATCAAATATTAGGAACACACTGTGCTCCTTGAAACCCTGTGAAGTTCCATCATGTGACACTTGTCTCCTGTGACCGGGGCCACATGGTTTATAGGAAAGTACAGCTCCAGGGACAGCGAGTGGGGAGGCTGGGAGCCTGGTGCCTGATGTCTCTGGCTGGAGGCAGCTTCCTGTAGGGCAGGGATTCTGTCTACTTTACTCCACTGGATGTTTTGGATTTTGGGAAGTGGGTGGTGGGCAGTCAGGGATAGGGAAGAATGAAGAGGACGGACTCAGCTTTGGACGTGTTGTTCTTGGCAGCCCAAGAACAACACGTTGGGGGACGTCCAACAGGCATCTGGATATGGGGGTTTGGAGCTCAGAAGAAGGGCCCAAGAGAGAAGTTAAATGTGGGAATCACTAGAATACGGAGGTGTACAGTTGGTGGACATTGATTTGGAAAAAACTGCAGATGAATTAACTTCCATGTCTGTATCCTGAGGGGAAGGCCTGTGAGATTCTTGGCAGGTCTTTCAGTTTCACCCTTTTGGACACAGACCACAAAACTGTGATTTCCTTCCTTCCTATCTCCCGGCTGCCAGCCTTTGTGAATGCCTGACCGTGGAAAGGCCCAGGGCTGTGAGGTGCCTGGGCTTCTCGAAATGCAAAGAAACAGCAGTGCTGTCCAAACACCATCTCAGAAACGTACTCTCCCTCACCAGGCATCCTTCAGACTCAATCCCAGTGAAAGGAGTTTAGTGATTTCAGTGATTCATAAGAAAAAAAAATAAAGAGAAATTAAACTGGTTATGCATGGACTTGAAGTTAGTTTTTAAATTTTAATCAGGTACATTCGCTGAGAAAAAGAAAAAAACGTAACATGCAATTTTATTCCAAAAAATATCCATGAAGATTCATGTTTTTAGGCTTCTAAAGATGGAGGAAAATGCAAAGGATATTAATTTGTCAATCTGTGTACTGATGTCTGTGAGTGAACATATAAGGTAGTGTGTATGAAGATTCATTTAAGCATTGACATTGGTGGGTATGGGTTTGTATTTGTGGAGGGATGTCCTTTAAATACCAGTAGCCAGGGATCAAAATAACACTTAATCTACAGTCCATGTGAGCATTAGAGCTGCCACTTTGTAGCTTTTGTATTTCAAATAAGCCACTGAATGTAAGATGTGATACCTTTGCACCTCTTCAAGGTCTCTCACCTCTCCAAGTTCTCAGTCATACCATCCTTATAATATTAACATCAATGCTACAAACAACATTTAGAATTTAAATATGCTTCTCTATGCATCGTCTCATCCTCATCAAAATCCATAAAGGTAGGTAGAATATTTTCTTTTCCTGATTTTAGAAACACTCTATAAATAGGTGGAGCAGGTGAGCCACCTGCCAGAGATGACATCCACGGCAGGTGTGTGGAAGCAGTGGGACCACAACCCAAGACTTTGGATTTCAGGTGCTTCCCACTACCCACAATGGCCTCCAAGTGCCCCCAGAGTGCCACCTATTGGCAACTTCCATTGGACAGAATGTCTCAAAAATCTTTCTGTCAAAGTACATTGCATATACTAATTATTATCACATGACATTAAAATCAGTCCTTAAATTATGAACCAGTTGTTTCCGTAAGTTTATTTATCAGTTGCCTAGGTCTTGAATATCAATTTTCTAGAAAAAAACATTTAAAATAATAGTTGGATGCTGACAGTAGCCTAGCTCAATGCTTCATCTGTTGTAATGTTGAGAAAGAGAAAAACTTCAATAGGGATAAAAAGCCAAATTCAAAAACTCCCTGGATGAGAGCTGAAATCAGACTGATTGGAATAGGAAGGCTTGGCTGATGTAATCCAAGGAGCTTTCATTCAGGCACCCCAAGGGCTGTCTCTGCAGTGGCATGGGGAACAGGAAAGTGGGGCATATTGGGAAGGACCCAGGTCATGAAAAGAGCCCAGGTCTGGAGACAGGAGATATAGCCCCTAAGCTTAGCCCTGCTACCTACTGACCAGGGTGCCCATGGGTAAAAAACTTTCTCTCTCTGGATTCTATTAGTTTGTTGTTGGTTCATACAATTCAGATAATCAAAAGTTTGAATTATGTGAATAATCAGATCTGGATCATAATGTGTGCCTATCTTTCTTTCTTCTTTCCAGCAAATAGAGATGTGCCAGCTATGGGCACGAAAACTCGACGGTGGGCCAAGTACTGTAATGGATGTGCTTATTTGTGATTTCCCTTAGAGGTTTTCCTTTCTCTCTCTTCCTCCTTCTCTCACTTTGTTTTCTGTCTCTGTCTCTGATTTGGGAACTTAGCGTCTCACACAGAAGAGGTACTCAACCCATGATATTCACCTGTTGGGCTATCTGGGCTTCCAGAAGGTAGCTCACAGCACAGATGTCACCCATCTGATCCCGGTGTCTGATCTGCCCAAGAATGGCAAACTGAAACAAACCACTGGGCCGGGACCCTCCCCTCCTGTAATCCCAGCAGCCAGGGTGACGAGATGTTGTCATTTAGGCTAATTGTCCTAAATTATGTGCATTTGAACTGCTCAAGTTTTTAAAAGATTTGTTGAGGTATAACTAATATACAAAAAAATCACACATATTTAATGTATGCGTTTTGATAGCTTTGGACATATGCATACACCCATGATACCGTTACCACAATCAAGGTACTAAACTTCCTTGTGTTCTTTTGTGTGCGTGTGTGTTTTGTGGTAAGAACACTTCACATGGGATCTACCTTCTTAACATAAAGTGTACAATCCTGTGTTGTGAACTATAGGCACTGTGTTGTACAGCACATCTCTCACACTTATTCATTTTGCATAACAAAAGCTATATACACATTGAGCTACCCTATGATCCACCAATCCCACTTCTGGGTATAATCCAAAAGAATTGAAATCAGGATCTCAAAGAGATATCTGTACCATGTTCATTTCAGCATCATTCACAATAACCAAGATATAGAAACAACCCAAATGTCCATCCAAAGATGAATGGATACATAAAATGTGGTATATATATGCAAGGGAATGTTATTCAGCATTAAAAGAGGAAGGAAATCTTGCCATTTGTGATCGTATCGATGAACTGGAGGATGTTATGCTGAGCTATTTAAATTTAATTCCACTAAAATAGTGTCATGAAATAAGGGCATCCTGAGGGAAAGCGCATAGGAACCCAGCCTCTGAGTGTACCATGGAGCAGGCACACACCAGGACCCCTCATGTCACCCCATCAATTCTTTATCACGTTATGTGGACAAAGAAGATGCGTATTCACACACGCAGATTTCTATGACAAGGCCCAGGATGCAGGACACTTCAATAACCCCAATGAGAAATCTACGTATGTTGATAGAGTAGGGCAAAAATATGTAATATATAGTTAGTTCATGTATATGTATTTTTATTTATTTATACTTAAGTGCCTTTCAGTAAGTTTTTTTAAAAATTAAGATTGTCTGTGATTTCATATTTTAACAGAAACAAATTCAAATAAAGTGTTCAAGGCAATGTGGGTACCCAGGTATATAACATATAATCCTTACTCTTGATAAAATTAAATAAAGAAAAAATAGTTGCTGTTTGAAGTATTTCCTGAGGGTCCAGGCCTTTGCTAAGTGCTTTATCTCTATTGTTACTAATCCCCACACGACCATGCAGGACAACAGGAGCGCCTTTGGTAGGTTGCCAGATGTAATGAATAAATACAATAAGTACCATATAAATACAATAAATAAATGAAAATATGGAATACCCAGTTAAACCTGAACTTCATATAAACAACAGATGATTTTTTATATAAGAACGTCCCATGCGATATTGGGGATATATTTATACAAAAACATTATTTGTTGCTTGTCTGAGATCTGGAGGTCTTGTGTTTTATCTGGCGAACTGAAATTCAGGCATACAATTTGAATCGCTCCCCCTCAGACCACCCAGCTTGATTGAAAAATCAAGATCCGACCTGCGCTTATCTGATTCTGAAGCCCACTTTAAAAAGTTTTCTAGCCCACTATTTTCCTCTAAAAATGAAATGTCAGTGCAAACGAGAATCATAGGTAGATAAAAAGACCTGTTCTTCAGAGACACCTCTTTTTTTCCTTTGCACCTCAATGATTAAAATAATCTGTGTTTTCAGTCTTCAGTCCCTGATGTTGAAAAATGCCTGGGGGGCTTTATTTCATATTTTTCCCCACTTTGTCTATGAGGTCAGTATATTTCCCATTCAAAGTTAATTCCAGATGTCTTTTTCTTTTCCCTTAAACTATTAAATAATACTATTCTTTTCCATTAGCCTTTGATGATTACATCAAAACCAATAGATCTTCTGAAA
Organism: Galeopterus variegatus; assembly: GCF_000696425.1. Taxonomy (NCBI): domain Eukaryota; kingdom Metazoa; phylum Chordata; class Mammalia; order Dermoptera; family Cynocephalidae; genus Galeopterus; species Galeopterus variegatus. Next base: position 47,396 of record NW_007734003.1, on the reverse strand, counting down.
ATGAGGGATTCAGTGCAAGGGGTGGGTTGGCCCTGGTCACACCAGGATTTGTGTGCTGGAAATGTTTGGGCTTGGGGGGTGGTGGTCATGAGGCCCCTGGAGTGCCTGTGAGACCAGCTTCCTCCCTGTCCTGTGCAATGACGTCACTCTGGCCAGCTGTCTGCAGAGTGACTGTGGTTCTCTGTTCTGCATGAAGTAAAAGCAGCAAGAATAACAATAATCTCGCCACCTTCTAAGTTTGAATTTTGAATTCTTAGGTTTTTAAATTTAGTGTAACTTTGTTTAACTTGATACAGCTTTCTTGAGTCTAAGCCATTTATTTTTATCTGTTTTCCTCCCTTGGCTCAGCATAGACTTCAGACGCTTCTGAGAATCTTGCTTTACTGGGAACAGGATGGTGGTTTACCTGGTGTGTTTTGCACAGCCCTGTCCTTTTAGCTGACATTGTATTGTGTACACACAGTACTCCAAGAAATGTTTATTGAGCCTCTATTTACTAGTAGGTGCTATACTTGATTATGGCTTCAGGTAAATCAAGGAAAAGGAACTATCACTTATGAAGCACTGCATAAACCACAGTCTGAGTGATGTGTTCCATAACTATTTATTTCATTCCTCCCAATAACCTGGACACAGGTATGTATCACTATCCCTTTTTATAGGTGACAACACTGGGTCTGGTCTCCAAAGTAGTATGGATCAGAGCCAGAAAGAGAACTTGATGGGAACGATTCAAAGTCCTGCTGTGTCCGTGGACTGGACTAACCACCAGACCCAAAACCTCCAGAAAGGAGGGGAAGTGTAATAAAACATCAAAAGAGGAAAAATTGTTGTAATCCCTTTTTATCTTTCCACCAAAAGCTCCACTGACTATTCCAAGCAGAAGGAGGGAAAAGGAGACAAGAATTGTCATGTCCTTCATGTTTCCTGTGTGCGTCCTGCCAGGGGAGGCCGCGACGTCTCCTGCAGGCCACCACGCTGGAGTCCGCCTAGCTTGCCTTTCTCATGCTGCTCTTCTTTTCTCCACCTTCCACATTCTCTCTATCCCCTTGAACTCTCTCTGGTACCCCAATTTAGCTTTTCCTATGCAAGTCCCTTATCTCCCTCCTGACCAGGATTCACTACCTTGATTTGCAAGCTCCTTCCTGAATTCCCCTCGAGCTGGAAATGGAAAGAGAAATGCATCGTACACATTTGGTGGGAGGTCCGCCATGGCGCTGCCTGGACTTGGAGGAACGGTGGGTGCTGGAGAAAGGAGGTGACCCCGTGTCTGCTAACATCTGCATCTTCTAGGGTTCACAGTATTGGCCAGACTCTGATATCTACTCAGCGCTCCTATCTGCTAGTTCTGGCCACTTCAGGGTTCCCAGAGGACTCTTTTCTTTTTCCATGGGACAGTTCTTGGTCCCATCTGTTAGTCTCTAATACCACTCTTGACAAGAGGAAAAATAAAAAATCTCAGTAACGTCATAGTCTTAAAAGTACCAAACCCAGATAAATCTCCTGAAACAATCTTTTGTAACCTATACGTATCCTTACATTGTTCTTTTTGTTATTTTACTGCATTGACATATTCAAATCTTTAAACATACTATGCAATCTCTATTTTTCATGTGAGGAAACTAGGGCTTAGAGAAAACAGGAAATGTGACAGAACTGGGTTTTGAACCCAGACTGTCTGATTTCAGGACCTTATACCCTAAGTACAAGAAAACATACTTATTTGGGGCCGGCCCAGTGGCGCACTGCTACAGTGCACCGCTTGGGAGTGCGGCGGTGCTCCCGCCGAGGGTTCGGATCCCACATACAGACCGGCCGCTCACTGGCTGAGCGAGTTGCAGGAGCAACACCGAGGGTTGCGATCCCGTTGCTGGTCCCGGTCCGGTACGGGCGCGACACTGAGGGTTGTGATCTGTTGCCGGGCACGAAAAAAGACAAAAAGGAAAAAGAAAAAAAAAAAAAAAAAAGAAAACATACTTATTTGATCTTGCTTACCTATCCTAGAAGCTTCCAATTTGGAAAAAATTTTGGAAACTATGGTAGCATCCACCATCCTCCTGCCCAAACAATCAGTTTCCCTGTTATTAGTGTATGAACCAGTGTGAGGCTCATTTCCCTAATTTCTAAAGTGGGGTAAGAATACAGATCCTACAGGGTTAATTTGAGTCAAAAGTTAAAAACATACCTGAAAGTGCTGTTGTAACTACGAGCATAGGTAGAGCTATGCATGCAGAAGTGGTGAAATACCGGATCTTTCTTCCTTTAAACATTGCCATGCGGATTTATAAAACAGAAACAGTGATTTCATCCTGTTCAATCCCTGTTGGGCTTGATGGGATAGTAGATAAAAAGAAAAAAAAAAGATTTGAAGAGTAGGAAGTTGCACTTCCTCTTTATGGTTATTAATTTGTTCTGTTTCTTTCCGTGCTGACTCTGCGGATGTTGATCGGATCATAAATCAGTGTTTCACCCCTTGGGTTTTAGCAGAGCTGGAGAGGATAAAACTTGACAGCATATTTAGCATGTGCTTCCTTTTACCTGGCCCTCTTGGACTTCAAAAGGCTAATCCTACGTGCAGGATAGAATACACCACTAGAACACTGACGTATTCCCAGCATATTCCTGGCACCAAGCCTCTAACTGGAAAAACTGGAAAATATTAGGAGGCTTCAGTCCATTTTAAAAGCAAATAAAATCCTAAGTTATTCAATACTGAATCTAGGGACAACAGTATACTTGGGATTTATTACATTCTAATATGCATCTTTCAGTTCAGCTTTTTTAACCCCCAATACACTTAATTTAAAATGCTACTATAATTTTAATATAAGAATATGGTATGAGCTGCATGAGTTTTCAGCACTGGACATCTTCCAAGAGGTTCTGAGAAATGCACGCTTGTGACCTTGTTCTGCAGACACATCTCGCAGGCAGACCTGCCATATGGGTTGCTCTGAGACGATAACTGGGCCATGGTGCCACACAGCCAGCACACCTGAAAATCGGGCCTCAGCGCTGGGTCCACCTGGCTTACTCAGCCTCGGCTTCCGATCACCTGTCTTCTCCATTCTCCATGTACCCCCACTGCCAACTTGCTCTCAATTATTCTGGCTGATGCTCTCAAAATTTACTTCATCAGTTATAACCAACCTCATTGGGACTTAACATCCCAACAGTGAATCCCATCTTGCCTCTGAGATTTCTGTTACATTCAGATCACCCTAGCTTGAGCGGCTTCTTCCCACTGCAAAATCTCCTTCTGAAGGCAATGCCTCTCACTGGGTGACCTGGGCTCTGAGCACATGACCCACACTGACCTTGGGAGCCTGTGATTCTAAAATCAGCTGCATGATCAACTTTTGAACTTTCACTTATATGAGGGAGAACTTTCTCTTCAAGGGAATGAACAGACTCTCTAGAAAGAGCAGGAAGCCTGCCTCTTCCCCTGACCAGCTGAGAAACATTGGTAACCTATCTGACATCTCTGGGACGTGATTGCCTGATCTGCAAAATAATGTTCATTACACCTATAACCTAAGATAAAACGAGATCATTCATACTCAGTGACAGCTGTAACAGACGCTCAACAAATTTCAACACATCTTACTCCTTGGTAGAAGATTTTGTATCATTCTTTCGACATTTTACAGGTAGTGCATTGTAGTTAATTATTGGGGTTGTAAATTCTTTGAAAAAAGTAATCGGCTCTTATATTTTTTAATGTATTCTTAAATGTATTCCAACCAGTTTCTCACGTGTTATAGATACCCAAAGATTCCTGAATAGATGTGTAAAAGAAATTACCGTTCTTTTTCCTGAGTTCAGTGGAAATGTGTTTTATCTGTGTCTCCTCTGCACACCCTTTGAAACTACTCATTACATGGCCGGCAGACTCGTTACAGTTCTAGCCTGTGCTTTGATTCCATCTTAGTCACGGTTCCCATCCTGACCCTCTCTGCCCCTGTGTCCATTCCTAAGTCTGACGAGTGAATGCTAGAATCATGCTCCTCCACTGCCGTGCTTTTGCACATGCTGTCTGACTACACCATCTGACTGTACCGCGTCTTTCCCCGCTTGAGGTGCCTGAATAACTCCCACTCGTCTTTCAAGACTCTCTTTAGGCAGCTATTCTTGGGACCATCCCTGAGCCTGTGGTTTAAATCAGATATTCCCTGCTTATTGTGTGTCTGCAGATCTCCCGACCACACTCACTTACCTGGTTATGGATTCAATTAGTAAAAAACAAACAGCTGTCATCAAATGACATCTGGCTAGAGCAATGAAGGCAGAAGGGACACTGGTGGGAAATAGACACCAAAAGCAAGCAATTATTCTAGATTATCAGTGAAAGGGTACATAAAATGTAGTGTGTGTGTATTTGTGTGTGTATATACACATATACCCATGGTATATTTTTCAGCCTTAAAAATATGAAAATCCTGCCACTTGCAACACTGTGGATGAATCTGGAGGACATTATGCTAAGTGAAAAAAACCAGGCACAGAAAAAGAAATACAGCCAAATCTCACTTATATGTGGAATCTAAAAAAGTTGAACTCGTAGAAACAGAGAGTAGAAAGGTGGTTCCCTACTAGGTGTCAGGAATGGGGGAGGTGGAGAGATGTTGTCCAAGGGTACAAACTTTCAGTTACCAAATGAATAAATTCTGGAGATCTAGTATAAAACATGGTGACTGTAGTTAATAATAGTGTATTGTGTATGTGAAATTTTCTAAGGGAGTAGATCTTAAGTGTTCTCACCACACACACACACACACACACACACACACACACGTAATTACGTGAGGTGATGGATGTGTTAATTAGCTAGATTTTGGGAATCATTTCACAATGTATACGTATAGCAAATCATCATGTTGTATACCTTAAACATATACAATTTTTATGTGTTAATCATCCCTCACTAAGGCTGAAAGAAAAATAAGACTGTGAAGAAGAGGAAAGATGGACGGTCCCTGAGGCAGTGTGGGCTGTGGTGGGCTTAGAAGAGCTGAAATCCCTGTAAATGACACTGGAGAGGCACATGAGAAGGCATGCTTTGAAAATACAGAAGAGAAAAGCAGTAATTGGTGCAGAGATGTCCTTGAGAGGACAGGGAAACTGGAGAGAAGCCCAAGAGAAGAGATTAAGTTTAGACACAAAAGGGCTGATTTCTCTATCATGATAGAAGGGAAGGCAAGATAAATGATATACTATAACGTTGTAATTTCACTGACAAAAGTTTGAGTTTCTGATATATTCTTTCTAAAACCAGAGGCAGCCATTTCCCGAAGGCATAGGCAGTGGAGATAGATTTAGGCGTTTGAAAAAAATAAGATGGTTTTAAAGAGTTTTAGAGAAGAAGGGTAGAGATAGTTGTGTTAAACATACACACATGCAGACTAAGATTGCTTTTTAACATTGAGAACATAGTCATGGTGAGTTTATCCTGTGTTCGACAGCCAGAGTATGGCATTGGGATGGCAGACAGTTGACCCGCTATCTAGGGTTGTGCTTTTACCAGGTGGGTGAGAGGAAACCTCTAAGTCTAGAGGCTTGAGAGTTAGTGAGAAAGCAGCTGAAGAGCTGGCATTTTACCTAAGCTTGGTCAGGTACATAGGAAATCAAGGACAAGACTGATAGAGAGGAAGAGGGCATCCCTGTTGGAGGGCTGGAAGTCTGGATTAGCCTGAAGAACAGGAGGAAGTTACTAAGTAAAGCGAGCAGTTGTGTGTGGTTATCAGAGGGAGGGCGTTTTCAGAAATGGAGCAGTCCTGGCTGCTACGGAGCAGAAGAGATTAGTGAAGGTGAAAAGGTAAAAAAACCACTTTTTTAAAAAAACATACATTTCTTGCATCTCTGAGCAGTCCAGGAGATCCCAGAAGCCACAGGCCATCCCTTGTTTGCTTTGGCATCTCTGGTAGCCAATCACTGTCCTGGACGAAAGGAAGATATACCCACGCTGCGTCTGCTGCTGAATGAACAGCTTGTTGAAGAACAAGCTATCAGCTGGGTCTTTGCTTATTGTGAACAAGGGGTCTATTTCTTCTTTATGCCAGGGGGCTCTAGAGACTGGCCTCCGAATTCTTTCTGGCAGCCCCGGCCCTGGTTCCCTCCACCCACCTAGGGCTTCACACTCAGCTGCATGCCCACAGTGATGCAGCGTCCACAGCCTTCCCTGTAGACAGCCTGCCTACATGAGAAAGGCCAGAAATGACGCAAGGGTCAGCATTTTCAGCCTTTCCCTTCTCCTTCCTCAAGTGCTTTGACTTTATCAGACACGTGTTATTTTTGCTTTCCGTGCTCTCACACTCTATCAGGTATTCTGCTAGTGCCAAATCCCTTCTTTGGGCATTTCTGGATGTAATTGAGAAGAATGGGAGATGGAAGAGATGAAGAAATCAACATGGAAGAATTCTTCTAAAACATCACATCAATCACAGAAGAACAAGGCCCCCCAAGGGCCCACTGAGGGAGCAGATGGGGAAAGGGATGTCTGGATGCAGAAGCAGTAGGAGGGGGCTGTGCTCTGGGTGGTGCTCCAGGAAGCAGGGAAGTCCCGTGAGCTTTTCTTCACTTTATGCCACATGGATTGCCTTTCTGTTCTTCAAGTACCTGCATAAAGATCGGGACTTTGGTTGGGACGAAGCTTCCTGAAAGTTCCTCGCTGCTTTAAGATTTAGCCTCAGCAATCTTCAGAAAAGCACAGAGGGCAGGCCCTGCAGCTGCTGGAGTCCTGAAGTCTTCTCTGTGCAGGGGCCGTTTCCACAGCAGCTTCAGCCAATGGCCCCAGGGACTGGGAGCCTCCTCTTGTTACACTGGGTACCCTGGACTCCTCTTGATGATTCCTTCTCAAGAGCTGGGGTCTGTATTGCACAGCACAAGCTGTGGTGCTGTGACATGCACCATGACCCACATGCCACACAGTCGTTGGTCTCTGTTTGCCAGGTGATGCAGGGGAGGATGTGGGCTGAGACCAGCTTCCACTCTGAAGACTGCTCATTCTCTCCCGTTTTGTTTCTGCATCTGCTTTAAAATGAGGCTGAGAGCAATTTGTGTCGCATCCCCACCACAAGGGGAATCACATCTCCCTTCCCTGTGACTTCATCGCATTTTAACTATTGTTTACATATCTTTCTCCCCGAGAAGGCTCTGCGCTCTTCTCTGGCAAAATTACCCCTTGCTGCCTTCGTGATCCCCCGGCCCAGCCAGTTCCAGGGTCATAGCACCAGTTGGTGGCTGAAGCCCCCTCCCCCCCTTCTTTCCCTGCTTCTGCCCACTGAGGGGCAAAGGCACAGCCTTTGCAACATAGTTTTTAGATCTTGCCAAATGCCAGCTCTCCAAAAGATCACCACTGCAGTGTTGGGTAAGACAAAGCTGAATTTATTTTTACCATGGAAAGGGAGATCGTCCTCAACAGAGTCTTGATGGGTGTCAGAGGGGAGGGCAAAGTCAGGATGTTTTGAAGTCTGGTCCCTTCTTCATCGATCGATGTCTCCTGTTCCTTCTGCTGGAATGTGGATCCTTGTCCTTCTCGACCAGGTCCTCTCCCTTCTCTGTGGAGTGAGGCCCACCCTCCTTGCCTATGCCCCACTAGTGTCTCTCACATTTGTTGGCATCTTTTGCCAACCCTCGGGGCACAGGGATGGGGACAGTCATGTGCAGGGTGAGTGCCTGGAGCTGACAGACTGTGTCCCATTCTCACCTGTAAAACCTCAGCCTGTAAAAAAGGAAATAATACTTGTTCTGGACTTTGGAATAGACTTAAGAGTTGGCTGTGAAAATAAAAGGTGGGGAATGAACACAGGATGCAGATTCTGCAGAGCAAGCGAGGCAACGGAAGTGGGCCCTCGGAGAAAAGTGAATTGCTTGCAGAAAGTAGAGCATCTGAGGGGAGTGACTGACAGGCAAATAGGTCCTTGATTTTATGGGTCTATATAGTATGCTAAGTCTTTAAGTGCTTATCCTGCAGGAAGAACGAACGATCATAAAAATAAAAAACAGCTCCTCTTTGAAAATGTTTCCTCTCCTTGGTATCTAAGCATAAGGAAGTGACCTGTTCCATGCCATTACCAAATCATCAACAACACGCTTGACTGTGGCCAGGGGGTGTCTAAGGAATGATATAATGCTGAATCACAGAGTTATTTTCAGAAATCCTTACCCAGTCCCATAACAATCATAATCTTCACAGTAACAGTGTTAGCTACTGTTAATGCCTTCCTAACTCTGTGTTAGCTATTGTGCTGGGTACTAATGCTAAAGATAACACATGCAGTGCTCCGGCTCTAAAGGAGCAGACAGAATAATGGCCAAGCATGTAACAAGAGCCGTGGGGTCATGAACATATAAATAATCCTCATGGGATGCAGGACAGAGCTCCTCATTCCTGCGAGGACACCTCATTCTGGAGCCAGGCGCTCAGTCAGATCCTGAGGCCGAGCAGCCACTAGCTAGATGAAAGCGTGTGCCTAAGCACAGGGACACACACCACAAATGGCCTGATGGACCAATAGGAGGGAGGACAGAAGACCAGGGTGTGCTGGGGAGTGATGGTTCTTTGTGTCTGGAAATAGCAGCTTTGGTCAAGTTGTGAAAGCATACAGGTTGTCACGTCAAGAAGTTTGGACTTGACCCTACTGACTGGTATTTTTCAGTTGCTTGCTGTGACCTGTGGCTGAGTCATGAAAATAAGTTAGCAGTAGATAACCAAGATTTAAGATAAAAGAGAATGCAATAGAATAATGTAGTCTGGAATAGAAAATACCAGAATGCTTTGGAAATAGTGAGCCTGTAAGCATCTTTGTGAGTTTTGCTTCAGTTTCTCTGTCTCTGTGCCGGGGCTGAGTGTGCAGAAGCTGGGGCAGCTCGTTGGAAGCCTTGGGAGAGTTCTCAGTGAGACAGAAGAGACGTGGCCAGACTTGCATTTAGGAGGATCACTATGGCTACTCTGTAGAAATGATGGAGACTTGGAAGATGATTTAATGTATCATCAGGTTGAACATGGATGTGAGAACTAGACGAAACCTTCTTGTAGTTCACTTAAAAAGAGAGGCCCTTTCCCCAGCTGGTTCCTGCCTCGACCTGCCTTCCTATGCCTCTAAGGCCCTGCAGTGAACCACCAGCTGGTGACTTAATGTGGTAAAAACCCACACATGAAAACATGGATTTCAACTTGGGATCATCATGGAAGAGTCCATTTTAAAATATCTTTTTCCCAAAGGATGATTCTGATTGGTTTGTCCAGCACCATGCCTCATAGGAATTGATTCTTTTGTTGCAACATATATATTTAGCAATCAAGGAGCTAAAAAATAATAGCATATGTAAAATTCCTTCATGTGATTAATTCATATTATCTGGGCAGCCCATATGCCACTTTTAGCTTGAATTGGAATTACAGTAGAGTCACAATGTGAACTGGAGGGACTGTGACTCTCTCAGGTTGAGAACACTTAGGATTCCATCGCATTCACTCATTTAGTCATTAAGAAGACATTTGCTGAAGGCCTACAATATGCCAGGAATCATTCTTGGGTGTAGAGATACAACAATGAACAAAGAGAGTCAGACAACACATTTTTTAAAATGGAAATATATTGTTTCAGGTGATGGTAAATGCTTCGGCAAAAAGAAAAGCAGTTCTAAAGTGCAGACAGTGCTGGGTAGCTGTTTTATTCAGGGTGGTCAGAGGTGTTCTTATTCCTAAGTTGACATGTGAGCAGACCTCTAAGAGGAGAAACTAAGTCTTCTGGGGCAGATGAGGTTCAGGAGAAGAAAAAGCAAGCGCAGAGGCCCTGAGGCAGGGGGCTTCTCAGGGGAAGCTGGTGAACCTACAGCAGACAGAGGGGGTGCCTGGGTGAGACAAAGCTGCAGAGGAGATCAGATGGTGCAGCTGGGGCCTTGGGCAAGCTGGCTCCCCAGTTTCCTTATGCTAAAAACATAGGCGAAGCAGGACACTAGAAGCTTCCCTCCCACTCTGGAATTCTAACATGCCTTATGTTCATTCATTCCTTATCATATCAAATCAACATAGTCAATTTAAACACGTCAGTTCCTTTAGGATCACACAGGTGGATAATAATTTCACAGGTCCAGTCCTAGCTGTGAAAAACCAAAGCTTTCTTTAATAGGAAAGAATGTCGAGGAGGCATAGTTGTCTGTGCAAATTCAGCAAGGTGGATTTGCCATTTAATCCTAAAACTGCAATAAGCTAACACAGTTCTATTCACTTTTTCCATGGAAACCATACAGAATTGTATACAAATACTCTTAGACCAAATGATCGCTCTTTGTAATAAACTCCACTTTGGAAATTTAGGAAGAATCAAGCAATATTTACAAGAAAAAGATGAGAAGAGGATGGGTTACTCACTGGTTTAAGTAAAACCTCCTTAGAATTGCTTTGTTTTTCCCTCAGCGTGTGGGTTAAACAATGTGGTTCAGACCTTTCGGGAACCATTTCTTTAAAATGATATGTGATTGGAAAGGGTGGGATTCCAGAAAGCCACAGATGTTAACACTAAATCACCTTGACCTTGACTTAACGAAGAAACACACAAAACAAAAACAACAACCTAAAGGAAACTTTGGTAAGGTCCCACATCTCCAGCTTTAGAAGTGTGTGGAAACCTCTGTATTAGGTTCTCATGTGAATGAGAGGCTCCTCTACAGGCCACAGAGGACACCTTGTCTTTCTGTCTTTTATATTGGAGGGAGAATCCTCCAATAAGAGCAATTTTTGTTGTGGTTTTTCCGGGGAGCCAAATAGAGTTGTGGAAAAAGTAGAGATTTCAGGGGACCTGGGACCTGACCCCACAGGGACGAGCTCTAACCTTCAGCAAGTTCCTAAGCACCAACTCTTCAGACACCCACAGGAAACACACATGTCACACAGACATCCACATCGATTCCGGTTGCTTCCGTGTTTTGTTTACTGCATATTTGTGAAAATGCAAGCTGACAAAAATCTCCAGCAGGGCCAGGCATCAGCCAGGATGGTGCTGTTTACCCTCGCTGGTGCCAGAGGGAGGAAGGGGGGGGGTCTGGGGACTTTGGTGGGGGAGGCACATGTGTTCTCATGCACCTTCCTGGTGAGAAACACCATGGTAGACTCTGCCCCGAGTCTGGTGCAGCCCATCATACCTCACTGCTAACGCCATTAAACTCTACTCACAAGATAATGACCGGGTTGTAAGATCTCCCAGCTGACAATAAGTTGAAAGCAAAAACAAAGTCACAGATCTCTTCAACGTCCTGCTCGTGGTGAGGATTTGGCTGGCTACAATGCTGATCCTTCTATTTATGTAATTATGTCCACTGGACAGGTGCTGAGTAGCAGAGCTGAGTAACAGTGAAGAACCAGACAGACGCCGTCTCCTGTAACCTCAGGACACGTGGGGGCTGGGATCTTCTCTGTATGATCAGGAGTGCCACCTCTTACCTTTGAAAAGTGTGTTCCCCACTAGCACCGCATCAGATCCTCCTCGGGAGGGTGTTACCATCTCCACCTTAGAGGTGAAGGTGCTGGAGTTGCTGGGTGAGGGTTAAACCACATTAACACAGGCAGTAATTGTTAAGGCTGAGATTAAATTCCCCAATTCAGAGATGCCTTATCCTCAGTCTTATTCTAAGATGGCATAAGGGGAGATTGTCATTTGTACCCAGAGGATTTGAGTTTAAGGAGGTGACTGAGTGACCACACAAAAAGGCCAGTGCCATTGAACTTATTACATTTCCCAAGAGAAAGGGGCATGCCGTGCCTCTCAGGGCTCCACAGGGTGCATCAGTATGGTCAGGAGGCAGCAGACAAGAGCAAGGGAAGGCTTGGGCCAGACTCATTATCAGGGTTTCTGTTGGAAAGTAAAAGGAGGGAAGGGTAAACAGCCTAGGATTGGCTGGTCTGAATAGTTCCAGAGGGCTTGGGGCCATATGGGTGGTCTCTGGTTGCCTAGCACTGGCCTTGGGATAAGTGAGGGCAGGGGAAACACTGGTTTGTGTGTAGGTTTGATAAGAAGGTGGGAAATGCACGTCTTTGGATCAGCCAGTCTGCACTTGAGAGCTGAATTCCAGGCACTCTGACTTGCAGGATGGAGGAAAGCACTATGCCTGACGGTGTGGCCCTGTGATTAACAGACGCCAAACAGACATGCAGAATTGAAGAAAACAGTTAAAACAGAGATATGGGGATGATGATGTTTTCTGTTTTAAAACTTTTTGGTTTGGAGCTGTAGGTTTCCGTGGGCCACGCAGAGGGTGGTACCAGCATGCACTGGGATGCAATGGTCTGAGGTCAGAGCCAGCTGCACTGGAGGCACAGATGGGCAGTGGTCGGCACACACTGTCACCCCTTGATGGGTTAGCTCCAGGACACGTGTGAGGGGCACGGCTGCTGCTTCAAGTGCAGGACTCAGTCATACAGCACTCCTGTCCACGTCTCTACCTGATTCACCACCTCTTTTGTGAAATGTTGGGAGGTTAACAAAGCTTCTGTTGGTAGTTATTGTCTTTGTCCAGAACAAATTAGTCCCAAAAATGTCCTGTTAAAAGTAAACAGAGAACATTTCAGGAACTTGGCAAAATGTATTGGCATGCAGAGAAGATCCCTCGAAACGTTTATTGCTCAATTTGGACAAACTGGGTACATGTTGCCTTCACATTTGTCTTGGTCCGACTTTCGAGATGTGATGATTGATGTTGTTGTTGAGGACATGTAGATAGGAGGAAGCTGACAGCAAATGTACAAAGTGTCTGAGTTCATTAGCACCTGCAGGGTCGTCCCAGAGATGGGCGTTCTGGGGGTGGGGTGGGGGCTGGCAGCGCCTGCACAGTGCAGCCCCTGCGGGTCTCTAGAAGCAGGACGCCCCGCTGTGGGCACTGCTGCAATCGCTTCATTCCCTTTTTGCGCCTCTGTCCTACACACAATCTTGTTTCTGTCACCTGTACTTAGATTATGTTTACCAATGTTGGTGATGACCAGTTACACCTGATATTTTACATTGTGCCGGCCCATGCTTTAAACAAAAACGCCGGGGAATCCAGCCTCATTTTCAGATTCCTTGCAAATTATCTTCCTGTTTTCCCTTAGAAACAGTTGTGAGCTTCAGCCTGTTTCATGTCCTCCCTGGCAAGCCATTAAATCCTAATTGCATTTTCATTACAGGTTGATCCTCTCTCCTACATATACAGCAATTATTCCTCTGTATATCTGGTGACCCACCAGGAAATTCTTTTAAAATTTATTCACCTCCCTTTACTCTGAACTATTCAATCTATCAACCACTGACTATTGCACGTGGCTTTCTTTTCCTTATGAGAATAATTGTAAAGCATTTAAAAAATATTATTAGGGTAGGGCATAGTTTTTACTGTAGATTGTTCATTTCAACAACAAGACTATGATTTTTTTTTACTACTTTTAATCTTAGAAAGATGAATTTTCTTTAACTTATACCCTCCTAGTTTAATACTAACTCTCAGCTAAACATGCAATAGTCCCCTATGTATGGACTTTAGGTGCTACTTTTTAGCACTAAAAAATTATTCTAAAGAAATTTTAGTAAAGATGCTAAGATTGTGGGTTTGAGGGATGCCAACACTAACATAAATCAGTTGTTAAAACTATTTGACAAGGGTTTGAAGGTATCTGTCAAAAAATGTTAGGACAATCCATTAGAAAGTCTCTTGAAACAAACGCAAAAAAAAAAAAAAACGAAAAAAAAAATCTCAGAAAGGAAACGGAGTCATAGAAAAACCAAATGAAATTATAAAACTGAGAAATGCAATAACAGAAAAAAAAATCACTGGATGGGCTCAATAACAGAGCAAAGATGAAAGAGAAAGTGAAATTGGGGACAGAAAATTAGAATTCACCCAATCTGAACAACAGTGCACTTAAAGTGGTTAAGATGGTGTATTAGGCCATTTCTGTTGCTTAAGAAAATGCTTGGAACTGGATAATTGGCGAGAAAACAAAATTTGTTGCTTACAGTTTTGGAGGCTGGGAAGTCTAAAGTCTATGGATCACATCTAGTGAGGTTCTCCCTTGGTGGTGGCTTTATAGCAGTGCAGGGATCTCACTTGCAGAAAAGGGCAGAGCAGAGAGAGAGACTAACCTCCTCATTTACTCTCTTTTGAAAGCCACCAGAACCACTCCCGTTATTCTATGAATGGATCAATCTATTCACCAGTGTGCAGTCCTCACAATTCAATCACCTCTCCAAGGCCCCACCTTTCAACTACGATAGGATTTCCCACCCTCTGAACACTGTCACAGTGGGGACCAAGCCTCCAACACATTAAACTTTGGGGGGGGGGACATGATTCACTCCATAATAGATGGCAAATTTTATGTAATATATATTTTAACACAATAAAAATAGTTTTTTAAAAAAGACTTGGATTTTTTTTTTTACTTGGATTTAGGAGTGTATGGCCAGGGCTCCCTGACTGTGAAGGAAATCATTTCCTCTGGTGGAGTCAGAGCTTGTGTGGGCCAGGGGATCTTACTCACTTATTTGACAGGTATTTGATAAGTTCCAACTATGTACTGAGCACTGTGCTTTAGGGACGAAAAGTGGAAGGATCTTTGCTCTTGAGGAATTCACACTCCTTCCAGGAAGAGAGACATGCGATTGATAATTCTAAAACAGTATCATGGGCTGTAAAAGCGATGCATACTAAGTGATGCAGGGGCCTGGCTGGTGAGCTCTGTAGGTTAGAGCATGGTGCTGATAACACCAAGGTCCAGGGTTTGATCCAAAGTGACGCAGGTTACAGAGAGGGAGCACTTGTTCTGCCCAGGTGTAGTAGGAAAGACTCCAAAGGGTCATTTTAGGTGGGTCCTGAAGGATGAGGAAGAGTTTACCAGGACAGAAGTAGGAGTGATGACAGGCAGGAAAGAGCAGAAAGGAGGGTATTTAAGGCAGGGGTTACAGGCTTAGATGTGACAAATCTTGGTGTAGCAATGTGTGGCTGAAATGAAGGGATCGTGTCACAGTAATACCAAAGATTAGATGGAAAAGGACTCAGATGGGTCTTCAGGAAAAAAAAAAAAAAGTTACCATTGGGGGAAACTGGGAAAATGGACCAGAGATCTCTTAGTATTATTTCCTGAAATTGCATGTGAATCTATAATGATACGTAAAAGTTCATATTAAAATATTACCATAGTTGATTTTGATGTGTCATCACTGGCCAGAATACAAAGTCTAAATTTCCTGGCGTGACATCCTGTATTTTCACAGCTGCTCCTGATCTTCCGTATCTTTCTGCCTCTCACCTCTCGCTCTCATGAGCCTGTGCTCAGGATGCCTATGCTCTGGACCCCTGTGAGGGGCGCATGCTTCCCTACACTTCACCGGGGATCCTCTCCTCATTTAGGAAACTGGGAATCCTTCAAAGACCCATTCCTGATGCTGTTTCCTCTGTAGAACTTCTGTTGAGCACTTCTTGTATCTGGCACTGTTCCTGTAGCATAGACAATACAAAAGTTCTGTCAGCAAAGAACATGTTGTCTGATGGAGATGCACTCAATTCATCTTAGTCAGTCAGATGCAGAGTGACAGGTGGCACAAGAAAATAAGCTCAGAAGGCCAAGGGAGCCCCAGAAAGGTCTTGCCACTGGCACAGAGGGTCTGGGAAGGCTGATTGAGAATATTATAGCCTCTAGTTCAGTGTGTTCCAATTATTTGTTAATGTGGCTTTCTCTCCATCTCTACTGGGGGTCCCTCAAAGCTATACATTTTATTTTCTTATCTTGGTACCACTAATTTTCAGGCTATTTCCAGAAACCTGGTAAGTCCTCACATGCATTTGTATAAGCAATGTGATATTGCTGGTAACTGGACATTTGTACAGCAGACCTGAAAGTTGGAAGGCAGTTTCTGGTGTCCCCACAATCAGCGTCTTGGAAATCCCAGTATTTGGTTCTTGATCCTTTGCCTGAGCACCAGCAACAGCAAACTTACCACCTCAAAGCTGTTATCTCTAGGTGTGGGGTACTTCTTACACATACTGCCTTCTTATAAAATCCTGCAATACCTTCCTCTATGTTCTGGGCTTTTTCCAGCCCAGCTCTCTTTGATATGACAGCCCTTAAACTATTGAAAAAACAAAAACAAAAAATAAAACTATTTGCAGTTTTCTCCTGTCCAGGATATGCTCCCTTAAGTCCATAATCTTTGTTTGTATAGACAAAACAAAAACAAACTAAAAAAAAAAAATCACGCTTTTAGTTTTTTAAATATATGTTCTGGGTTCAAATACAAAATGAATTGGATCTTTTCTCACTGTTATGAGGACATTACCAGGGAATTCCTGCAAAGTAGCAGGAATAGCAGTTTACAATAAACTCCTCAGCAGTTAAGAAATTAAAACTTCTTACACAAGAGCCAAGACAATTTTACATTATCCTACTTTCTGCTTCTACAGTGTGACCTTTAGTTCCCAGACCTGAAGTACGAAAGCATTCCTTATTCTTGTCCTTGATGTGTAGAAAAAAAAAGTTAAAGACAGCATGGCCCCATTTTCTCATTTTATAAATGAGGAATATAAATTCCAGGCAGATTAAGCGTCTTGAAGTAACTAAGCCAAGGCTCTGTTAATGATTTATAATACTGAATGTGATCCATATCTTTCCCATTTCACTTCTGAACCTCCGTGAAAATAAGGAGTCACCTTGTGTTTCCTATAAATATCTGGAAACAAAGTGCCTCTGTACAATTATATGACATCTAAAATATTCATCAAAATGCTCTTTTCTCATGTATCTTTGAAATGTTGAGTTGGGAAATTTATAGGTACATGATATGATATCTATAGATGAAAAAGCAATGTTGAAAGCTATATAAATTATCTGATTTTGGAGACTTGCAAAAGCTGCTGCGCTATATTGCTTTTTGTATGACTTCCCTCTTAATTTTAAAGTACTATAGTTTTCAGTGGAGCCAGACTGAGTTTGTGTCCGTCTCTTCATACCGAAGTGAAACACACTGGGCCATGACCATTACCTGCTTTTTGTTTTTGTTTGTTTTAGTTTATTTCTTTTTATAAGAATTAGATGGTACATACCTACCTTTAAAACTCATACTAGACTCATTTGTTCATGATAAAATTTGTACCTAATTAAACGATATTGAGACTGAAATTCATACTGACACATAAAGAAAAACAATTGAAATTGTCATGTTAGTATGCAAATAGATAGAACAATGAGTCTTTCCAAGTTGTCCAGTCTTCTGGGTTCATGTCTTCTTCAGTGGCCAGATAAAGTCACTTTGAGTCCTGACGCCTCTTATCTGTGAGACAATCTGAGCATATCTCGATATTTCTCAGGGTTCCCACCTGGCTCAGAGACTTCATTCTCTTGGAGCTGCTGGGTGTCTGCTCCCTCCAGGCTGAGCTGAATACTTATTAGAGGACACTGCACCTGCTGGCTGCTGCTGCAGCCACTTCTGGTTGCCTTCCAGCAAGGACATGAGCATGACCTATCTTCATTCCCTAAGCCATCACCAGTTCAAAATTGTGTGGTATAACAACTGTGGAGATAGCATGGGCATTATCTAAAAATAGTAAAATAAAAGTAACTGTTCTAACTGTGAAGTCAGATGCCACAGTTGCTACATTCCTTAGTCACCCTGTCTGTGGGGAACCATTTGAACAGTGTCCCTCTGCATGCCCGGTCTGTGCAGGCCCACTTTCTTCCCTCTCTCTCCTTTCTACCTGTTCTCAAATATTCTTAAAACTCATCTCTCTGGATCCAGCCAGATGGAGTTCCCAATCATTTCATATGATTTCTCTTAGTCTCTATATTCGAAGAGGCTATCCTTTTGCTTCAATGTACAGAGTATTCAATCTTCCTTCTAGAGCAGCTAAGGACCTCCCGTCTTCCATCAATTAACTTTTTTCTAAATAAAGAGAAATTTCCTTCCCTAGCTGAGTTTTATCACTGCCCAGGCTATAAAAGAAGCTAAAGTTATTTTTATTTTTTAGCATTTTTTTTTCTTACTAACCCAGAGACTTCAACTACCTTTCACTCCAGCTAACGTGCTTCCACTCCACCCTCAAGGGGCCACTTCCAATCATTCATGGCATTTTTCTGCTATTGGTTGAATATTTATGTTCCCCCCAAATTCATATGTTGAAACCTCACACCCAATATGATGGTATTGGGAGGTTGGGTCTTTGGGAGGTAACTAGGTTATAAGGGCTCTGCCCTCATGAATGGGATTAGTGGCTTTATAAAAGAGGTCCCAGAGAGACCCTCACCCCTTCCACCATGTGAAGATACAGTGAGGAGGCATTATCTATGAGCCAAAAAGTGGACCCTCACGAGACATCGAATCTTCCAGCTCTCTGACTGTGGACTTTCCAACCTCCCAGACCGTGAGAAATAAATTTCTGTTGCTTATTAGCAACCCAGACTGTGATATTTTGTTATAGCAGCCTGAAAGGACTAAGCCACTTTCCCACTGAGTCTGTATGTGGTCTTAGAGCCCACCACAATAAACTGCCCAAGCTATCATTATCAAATAATCAAGGAGATAAAACCTTTTTACCAATCCAACCTCAATCTTTTCCTGGACTGTCTTTGAGTCCCCTGCATTTAATGTGATACTGGCAGATAGCAAGTCCAGCTGAATAGCACTTGCATGAATTGTGTTTTGACATTCCACTCTTTTTCCTTTGTGGATACATTTCTTCCAATGTTGGTGTTTCCCAATGTCTCCTACTATCCAATCTCTGAGGAACTCTTATTCATCATCAGCTTTCTCACTGATCACCAACACATTTATTTCCACACTCTTGTCCTAAGGACCTACCTCTGTGCTTGTCCAACATGTAGAGCAAGCCATAACAAACTTGCTCTCAGCTTGTTACTGCAAAATGTGTGATGACTTGACATTTGCTATAAAGGTGATATGTCATTGCCTTATGTGGTCAACACATTATCAGACTAAGTTTTGGGGCAGAGATGACAGGCAGCACATCTCAGGTGGCAGGGAGCAGGAGGCTGAGTACCTCTCAGGACCAATCTTGCAGATGGAATAGATGGAAGAGGTGCTACCAGTCAGGGCCCTGGAATTGCCACTCAGTCTTGGATTGTACAGTCATCTCCATCACTACTTAAGTCAGAACAGAAACTCCAGTCAGTCTGGGTTTGGACTTGTACCGTGTGGTTGGATCTCTGAAACTCCCATCTGACCAAGTGCATAGCCTTGACTCTATTTTAAATTTAACTTTATAGTAAGGATATCTTGCATTCTGAAAGATTGATCTTATTTATTTATTTAGCAGTTGGCTGGTACAGGGATCAGAACCCTTGACCTTGGTGTTACAAGGTGCTGCTTTAACCAACTGAGCTAACCAGCCAGCCCCCGAGGTCGAAGTTTTGACTCAGCAGTGCATCACTGCTCCTACTTCTCTGCTACGTTGTTTAATTGCAAAAGCAAACATTTAGTCCTTCAAGGTAGAAATAGTTTACAAATCCTTCCCTGTACATCATTGAATTTTACCTGAATGGTCAATTTTTTACTGTTTGATTTTCGCACTTAAAATGTTTGAATTTGGTTGGATTCTTAGAATCAATATTTATACTTAACAGGATTTTTTTTCTTCTGTGAAAAGCTTTTATAAAAGTAACTATTCTTTGTAATACTGATGGCATTTCAGAAATAAAATGATTCTTGATGATTCTCACTCTAAAACTTATTTCTCACATTCGTCCTCCACCCACTCTCATAGCTGTCGTTCTCATCTGGACTTTCTTTGTCTCATGTAGAACACTGCAAATAACACTCTCCTCGTCAGGACTCTCCTAGTCTCACTGTCTCTTTCTCTCCACTTCGAAATGCTTTACCAGGCTTCTCCTTATCACGTGAGTTCTTCTGGAAAATATGATGGAACAGGCATTCACAATGCAGCTGTGTTGCCCCCAGTGAGGAAAAATTGGTTCTTGAGGGCTAAAAAAATCTTACATGATTGTTTATAAATCACAGATTTACCTAAAGTATAAGAAGAGATATATATATGTGTGGCATTAAAAACATATATGTGTAGACATGTGAGGAAACATGTCTACAACGACTTCTTAGGGGGTACTAATAATAATAAACTATACTAGAAAATGTTACTTGCTGTACAGGGGCGTGCTTGAAATTCAAGCAAACCAAATACTAATTAACCACGATAGAATAGTAGCTAAGGTATTTGTCACATTGCACTTATGGACATTTGCTCTTTGCCATGGGTTGTTAGCTCCTCTTCATTGTTATCCACACAGTCTTGTTATTTTGTCCTTCTCAGTATTGCCTGTAGTGGGGTTGCATCCAACAATGTTTATAGAAGGAATGAGGTTGATAAAGGCTTTTTGTTCAATCCTTTCTCCAGTGTATGCTTCTCCATTGCCCAATTATTTAACTACTAATTTATTCTCATACTTTTTATTTTGCTTTAAAATTACAGCTGCTAAAACACAACTATAGAAAACTCTACCCCAAAATAGCAGAATACACGTTTTTCTCAAGTGCACATGGGGCATTCTTCAGTATAGACTGCATACTAGGCCTTATAACAAACCTCAATAAATTAAAAAAAATTAAAATTATACAAGGTGTGTTCTCCTATCAAAATGGAAAGAAGAAATCAACAGCAGAAAGAAATTTGGGGGAATGTACAAATAGGTGGAAATTAACACACTCCAAAATAGCCAATGTGTCAAAGAAGAAATCACAGTGAAAATTAGAAAATAAGTTGAGATAAGTGAAAATAAGTATGCAACATGCCAAAACTTGTGAAATGAATCTAGAGCCATGCCTAGAGAGAAATTTATAACTGTAAAGGTGAGTATTTTTTTAAAATTAAAAGATCACACCTGTACCCCAATGTTCATTGCAGCACTCTTTACAATAGCCAAGAGTTGGGAAAGGACATTCTTGGGGGAGAGGGGAGAGAGGGAGGAGGGAGGGAGGTGTCGGTGATGGGCCATAATAATCATATACATTGTATATTGACAAAATAAAAATTTAATGAAAAAAAAAAAGATCACAAATCAATAGCCAAGCTTTGTGCTAGAAGACACTATAAAATCTAGAGAAAACTAAAACTAAAGCAAACGGGAAGGAAATAATAAAGATTGGACTGGATATGAATGAAAGAGAGAATAGAAAAACAATGAAAAAAATAACATAACCAAAAGGTGATTCTTTGAAAAGATCAAAAAAATTGTCAAGTCTGTAGGTATACTTACTGAGAGAGAGAGAACTCAAATTAAATAAAATTAAATAAAAAAGAAGGGACCTTACTATTCACCTTACAGAAATAAAACAGATTATAAAACAGAATCCTATGAAGAATTTTATACCAACAAATTAGATAACCTAGAGGAAGTGGAAAAATTCCTAGAAAGACACAATCTACTGAAACTGATTTAAAGAGAAAAGAAAATCTCAATACAAAAATGATAAGAAATTATTATTATTATTTTTTGTCTTTTGTCTTTTTCTGTGTCCGGCAACGGATCGCAACCCTCAGTGTTGCCCCCGTACCGGACCGGGGACCGGCAACGGGATCGCAACCCTCGGTGTTGCTCCCGCGCCTCGCTCAGCCAGTGAGCGGGAACCGGTCTGTATGTGGGATCCGAACCCTCGGGCGGGAGCGCCGCCGTGCTTCCCAAGCGGCGCACTATCCAGTGCGCCACCGGGCCGGCCCTAAGAAATTATTAATAAAAAAACTACCTACATACAAAAGCACTTGTCCTGATAGCTTGATTGGTGAATTCTATCAAACATTTCTGTTCTTCACAAAATCTTTCAAAAATAAATGAGGAGAAATACTTTCCAATACATTTTATATGGCCAATATTACCCTGATACCCACCCAGACGATATCACACACACAAAAACTATAGGCCAATATATCTTACAAACATTGACACATAATTTCTCAACAAAATACTGGAAACTAAATTCAAAAACTTATAAAAAGATCATGTAGCATTACAAAATAGGATTTATCTCAGGAACTCAGAGTTGGTTTAACATCTGAAAATTAATTAATATAAAATATCATATCTATAAAATAAAGAACAAAAATCACACGATCATCTCAATAGATTGAACAATAACTACAAAAAGATTTTCCAAAATTCAAATCCAAGAAACACTACTCAAATTATGAATAGAAGGAAATGCTCTCAACCTGATATGCAGTATTATAAAAAAACCACATAGCTAACATCATACTTATGGTGAAAAACTGAATGTTTTTCCTTAATCTCAAGAATGAAAATAGGATATCTGTTCACCACTGTAATTCAACATCACATTGGAGCTTGTAGTCAGGCCAATTAGGCAAGAAAAAGAAATAAAATACACCCATATTGGAAAGGAAGGTGTAAAACTATTTTTATTTGGAGATGGCATGATATTGCATATAGAAAATCCTGAGAAATCCATTAAAAACTATTAGAACTAATAAATGAGTTTAGCAAAGTTGCAGAAAACATGATCAATACACAAAATCAATTGCATTTCTATGCACTTGAAGTGAATGAAATTTAAAAAATTCATTCACGATAGTATCAAAGAGAATAAAATACTTAGGAATAAATTTAACAAAATAAATGCAAAACATACTCTGAAAATGACAAAATACTGCTGAAAAAAAATTTAAAAAATCTAAATGAATGGATGAACATCCCATGTTCATGGATCAGAAGACTTAACATTGTTGAGATGGCAATAGTCCCCAAAGTGATCTAAAGATTCAATGTAATCCCTCTCAGAATCCCAGCTGACTTTTTGGTAGAATCTGACAAGCTGAGTCTAAAATTCATATGGAATTTCAAAGGACCTAGAATTGATACAGCAACTCTGAAAAAAAAAAAAAAAAAAAAAAAAAAAGAACAAAGTAGGAGGACTCTGACTTCTGGATTTCAAAATTTGCTACAAAGCAATGACAATTAGGACAGTGTGGTACTGGCACAGAGATGGACATACAGATCAACGGACTAGAATTGGGAGTTCAGAAATTAACTCATACATCTTCAGTCAATTGATTTTCAACAAGGGTGATAAGACCACTCAATAGGGAAAGGATAGTCTTTCCAACAAATTGTGCTGGATAAGCTGGACAGCCTCATGCAAAAGAATGAAGTTAGATATTTACCTAAAATCATATACAAAGATGAATTCAAAATGAATCAAAATCTTAAATATAAGGGAGGGAACATTCCTAGGGCTACAAATAGGAGGGGAGGGGAGAGGGGAAGGGGAGGGAGGTTGGGGGATATTTGGGAGGGGACAAAGGGTACAAAAGTAATTTCTGGTAATGTGTATGCCCCCAGTATGAATCTGGCTCTCACATCATGGGAAGGAGGGGGGACAATTAGCTTTGTATCTCATGAATATTCTTAATAATAAAAAAAGAGCTAATACTACAGAACTCTCAGAAGAAAACGTAGGAGTAAATCTTTATGATCTTGATTTTGGCAGAGGATTCTTAGATATCACCTCAAAAGCACGAGTAACAAAAGGAAAAAAATAGATAAATTGGACCTCATCAAAATTAAACTTTTGTGCTTCAAAGGACACCATCAAGGATGTGAAAAGGCAACCCAGAGAATGGGAGAAAATATTTGCACATCATATGCCTGAGAAGGGACTTATATCTACAATACATAAAATCTCTTATAATTCAATAAAAAAAGACAAAAACCTCAAAAATGGGCAAAGGATCTGAACAGACATTTCTCCAAAGAAGATATACAAATGGCCAATAAATGTGTGAAAAGACGCTTGGCATCATTAGTCATCAGGGAAGTGCAAGTGCAGACAGAAAGTGGTGGGATACCACTGAACTCCCAGGAGGCTGGCTGTTGTGAAAAAGACAGGTAATAAAAAGTGTAGGTGAGAATGTAAGAAATTAGAACCCTATCAAACTGCTTGTGGAAATGTAAAGCCGTACAGCCACTTTGGAAAACTTTCTGGCAGTTCCTCAAAAGGTTAAACATAGAGTTACCATTTGACCTAGCAATTTCACCCCTGGGTACATACCAAAGGGAAATGAAAATATAGCCCTAAAGTAAAAATAACCCAAATGTCTATCAACTTATGAATGAACGAGCAAGATGTGGTATAGCCATACGGTGGAATACTATTTGACAAAAAACCGGAATGAAGTATTGATACTTGCTACAATGTGGATGAAGCTTGAAATCATCGTCAGTCACAAAAGACTACACATGATTCCATTTCTATAGGATGTCCAAATAAGCAGATCTATAGATGCAGACAGAAGGTTAGTGGTTGCCTAGGGCTCAGAGTGGGGTGGGGTGGGGTGGAGGGATGAGGAAAGACTGCTAATAGGTACAGGATGTTTTTCTGGGGTGGTGAAAATTTTTTAGAATTGATTGCTGTGATGATTACACAATTGTAAACATACTACCATTGCACCATTGCACGAACTATCAAATTGTACACTTTGAGTGGCTGAATTGTATGATACATGAATTATATCTCAATAAAGCTGTTATTAAACAATAGTGCTCCAACTTTGGGCAGCTTCAGAACATAGTAATAGCTGCTGGAAACAGAGGCCTTGTGGCTAGCATTCACCTCTCACCTCTGAAATGCTGAGAACTATGGGCTGAAGTGCCATGTCTCTTCCTCAATTGTAGAGAAGAATGACTAATGGTGGTCGCCCAGGACCACAGGATCACATGTTTAGGAAGAAGGTGTCGTGCTATTTGTTTCTGCACCAGATGGACCCTTTCGGAACCTAAGTCTTGACAACGGAGGCGGAATGGTCTAAATGGGAGAAAGGAGTCTCTGGATCAATGGGAGGTGTCCTGGCCCAGGGCAGAAGCCAAGCTGCCGGCTTGGTCTCTAAAATTCGTGATGGCACCCTGAGCAGGGGTCACTTGCTTATTCCTCTCTTATTGTACACCTATAAAACGTGAGAATTGAGCTAAATATTCTCTGGAATCCCTTCCAATTGTTAAGATTGTGAGTTTAAAAAATAATTTATAAAAAGTTCTTACTAATTTTCTGAGAACCCACACCCCAACTTTCCACCCCATTGTGCAGGCCGTCAGTACTTTCAGTGGCAGTGTGACATGGCATCAGTACTTTGCTCTTGGCTTCATGGTCTTCATTTTAACAAATGTAGTGTGAATAAGTAGGTAAATATTGCCATGTGAATCTCACACTTAATCCTTCGTTTGCTTTCGCTCTGTTAAAGAAAAAAAATGCAGGTCTCCTGTCCCTTCCTTTGTCATAACCAAAATTTCTTGCGTGTAGGTAGTCGGGAAGTTTAATAAGTCATGTTAATGCTTATACTCAGAGAAAAA
The DNA here is from genome assembly GCF_000696425.1 of Galeopterus variegatus. NCBI lineage: Eukaryota > Metazoa > Chordata > Mammalia > Dermoptera > Cynocephalidae > Galeopterus > Galeopterus variegatus. Next base: position 22,048 of record NW_007734003.1, on the reverse strand, counting down.
GAGGATTAACAGTGAAGAGCTTCTAGCAGTCTCCTGACTTGGCCTCCTAAGAGGCAAGAAACGTAAAAGACAAACAGCTTTTAGTTCACAGGCATCATCTCTGTGAGAGAAAAAGTGACTTCAAGTTCTTTCATGGGGATGATGTTTTCTTTATATGGAGGACCCAGGAGTTTAGCTCAGATATTAACACGAAGGAGATGCTGACAAATGTTCTCTGGTCTGAAACATATAAGGGTGACATTTTACTTGGCCCAAGACTCATCTGAAAGAACCTGAAAAATGTCTCCACTGAACAACCCGGCAAACACCATCCACGTGGCAGGCACATCTCTAATACACTCTCTGATCCAAAAAGCCTGTTATGTGGGCTTTATCACAGATGACGTAAGTGAGACTCAGAGGAATTGTAGAGACCAGGAGCCTGGGTGCCCAAGGCCTCAAAGCCACGTCCCTAAGGAGAAGTTCATAGTCACAGAAGGATGTTTTAGCAAACAAACACATGAACAAAAACTACATATTTCACAAATGGTACTTTAGTCACTGAACAGCACCTGTGTCCTTGAATTAAAATTTCTCAATATTATTATACAAATATCAGCAACAGATTGTCTTTATAATGCTTTTGTCTGAAAGATGCAACCATAGTTTCCTGGCCCTTGGAAATTCAATTCAAATCATATCTACTTAAGTATATCAATAATCACAAATCTTTTTTTCTCCTTCGAATGGAGAAAATAAACTTTCCTCTCTTGTATTTTGAGCAATCAAACCAGAAATAAAGCAATATATTCTTGTTTAAAAATCACCATCACACCTTTCCTATGATGCAATTGTTCTGCTCCTTCGAGATGAGAATGTCATGCTGAATTTCATATTGCTCTGCTTCAAGGTCACTTGTTTTGAAGTGGTGAGACAGTGAGAAGGGGAGCTTTGTTCATTGAGATGGGAGTTTCTCTTGAATACATCTGTGCCTTTTCAGTACGGGCCTGTGTTCATCACCGGAAGAGCCTGTCCCTGTGCAGAAGGCTGCCTCTTCCAGACTCCAGTTGAGGTTTCGTGTGAATATGTTGGTCCGAGGGCCAAATGGGAGTTCTTCTGAGCCCCCAGGTGATCACACTGATGACTGGAGCAGGACAGTTTCTGGTGGCTTGGATGGACTTGGAATCACAGATGTGACAGAGACGTAGAAATCACCTGGTTGATAAACTCCTATTCTCTCTTAAAACTTTAAAAAATCTTATTTAATCTATATGTAAATGACTATCAGTGCCGTTCTTTATTTCATTTAATTACTCTTGGGCTGAATTCACCTTGCCTTGGGCATGGGCATGAGCCCGGCCGTTCCCCACACCCCCACTCACAGTAGCCTTCCCACTTCATTTTGCAAAACATTGATTTTAGCTGTTTGTTTCTTCCTGTGTTTCATGAGTGGAATGTTGGGCTCTGTTTTGTGATCCTATCATGTGACAGGTGAGCATAGGCCATATAAGTTTGGCACCTTTATTAGTACGACAGGTAGGCTTGTTCTGACTCCTCGAACTGTATTTTCCCTCCTTTTCCCCTTTCTCCTCCTCAACACTCTTTTATTGTATGGTACTGGCTTTATTATTATCGTCATTATTAATGTGTTAGTTTTATGTGCTTCAGTGGTGATTTGGAAGGCCTGCACTTTTTTCCAGTGGTTAATTAATCATCTAGTTCCTTGTACTTATATTATCCTAGTGAGTATTTATTGACTCACCAGTGCTAGCAATGACAGATTAAGGATATTTTCTCTAAATTCCCTCAATCCCATTCCCTCTCTTATACCACCCAAACTTAGTTTTAACTTGTACACCTTGAAATCTATATATGCCATGGTGACGATCTATTAGTATTTAGACTCTTCATCTTAAATGAAATTCTACTTCCTTGTCTCTCCCATTTACCTACTAAGTATTTTTTTTTTTTTTTTTTTTTTTTTTTTTTTTTTTCC
>NW_007734003.1:11666-19881 GCF_000696425.1 Galeopterus variegatus | reverse complement strand
CTAAGTTTTTTTTTTTTTTTTTTTTTGTCTTTTGTCTTTTTTCCATGTCCGGCAACGGATCGCAACCCTCAGTGTTGCCCCCGTACCGGACCGGGGACCGGCAACGGGATCGCAAGCCTCGGTGTTGCTCCCGCGCCTCGCTCAGCCAGTGAGCGGGAGCCGGTCTGTATGTGGGATCCGAACCCTCGGACGGGAGCGCCGCTGCGCTTCCCAAGCGGCGCACTATCCAGTGCGCCACTGGGCCGGCCCCGTACCTACTAAGTTTTTATTGAACGTGCTCTTTCTACATATTCAGGTCTTATGGCACTTCTGTTCTGCAACCGTAATTCCTATGTCTGTTTTAGCCCTGCAGTTAAGAACTCAGTGCTTTTGTTTAGTTCTTCTATTGTGGTTTCTGCCTTTGTTATTTAGGTTGCTGAAATTTGTCCTCTTACATTTTTGTCAGGAAGGGCTCAGGAGGGCTGAGTTCCCTGAATTCTTTCATGTTTAAAGACTAGTCAAAATACTTAGCACAATCTCCCAAGCTCTTTCTACTTAGTTCTCCTGTCTTCAAAATTTGAATGTGTCTGTGAGGAAAGCTGCGGTCAGGCTACTTTCCCTTCATAGATGACTTTATCCTTTAAGATGGTCAAATTATTTCTTTATATTTGAACAATGATGCTAAGATATATTTCAATGTTGAGGAATGTAAGACATGGGGTCTGAGAAGTGGCAGGAGGTCAGATTGTGTTAATTATTTGATACGCAATTACCATAACAATATTTTAAGGCGACTGATATATTTATATCTCTTCCTTCTCCAAGGATTTTTATTTTCTATTTTAACTATATTGCATACGTATTTTAATGTAAGCCATCTCAGATACTTTTGAATATCTGCAAGTTACTTATGTTAAATAAATAAAGAGAAGGCCATGAAACCTGAAGAGGGCTAATTAAATCTTTTATTCCTGGAGTTCTAGGTTGTAAGTGGGGAAGAGGAGCTCAGTTTTATTTGAACTGGGAATATCACAAAAGCCACTCTTTTTGTTATCTTGGCATGTCTGCTTCCCATTTTGACCAGAACCAAGAAAAACAAGGAGCGTGAGTATTAACACAAAAGTACAATTACACAAACATTTTCAGAAGATTACAAAAAGGCACAAGTGAGGTTTAAGTCACTCACCCCCTTCCAGATGATTCATTTATTCTTCTTTTGATACAGACTCTATTGTATGTTTCTCATTTCAAATGTTTTCTTCCAGATATGAGCATTTAAAAGTGGCAAAACCCAAAATCTTAGCCAATGAATTCATAAGAGAGTTGACTCAATATAATATCCTCATGGAAAGTATCCTAAAACTTCAGCGCAAAATAAAGTTAGGTAAAACTGCTTGGCTGTGTTTACACAAACACACATGTACACTCACACTCATATGCACACACACAGCAGGATGAGAGACAGGCAGCTGAGTCGTGGGCCCAGTTTGTCCTGTGATGAACGTGAAGGAATGCATAGGTTTTGAAGACTGATAGAGGGGAGGGGGCTCAAGTCTAGGGCACAAAAGCTTGTCTTCTAGTATTTGAAACTCTGACAGCAGAAATAGGGCATAGACTTCCACGGAGCAGAAATAAAATGCTTGGGTGGAGAGTTAGAGACAAATTTGTATCTTAATATAAGCATCTCATGAATGTGATTGCCTGTCAAATTGTCATGCAGGTGTTCATGCTGACCATTGCAAGACCACCCCTAAGGAGCTCTGCAGAGGAGAAAACACAATGAACTGAAGGTTCACGAATTGCATGGCCCCAAAGTGCCCTCCATTCTGTAATCCATTAAGTTAGATGCTTATACCTAGAACATCTCCCTGATCGACACCACACTTAATCAGGTCTCCCTAGACTCAGGGCATTGTCTGACATATGAAGGAGGAGATGTATGAATGTCACATTTGACAAAAGATGAGGCTGAGTTCAGAGTGGCAAAGGGATTTTCTCCCAAACAACTGTTCTGTGGCAGAAATAATAGGAATAGCTGGTATTGATTCATTAGCATTCAGGCACTGTTCTAAGAGTGTTACATGTGACATACTTTAAAAATCATTTCAGAGATGGGAAAACTGAAACCCTAATAACAATCTTGCAGATACCATTACTATTACCATTTTACAGATGAGAAAGCCAAAGCCCAGAGAATAGGTGGTAGAGGCAGATTAAAACCCAGAGGGTCTGTCTCTAAAGCTCACCCTGTGCCAGGACTTCCTTCAATCCTGGCCTCATGATGCCCTTTGGGTGGCTCTTTCCCCTGCAATCCACTGCCTCCTTGGACAAGCTCTGATAATTTCTAAACGCATCCAAATGCATGACACGTTTCCACAGACGAGCTACTCTCAGTTGGGCTTCTCTAATCAGGGGAAAAACAATTAGGACTATGTCAAATATTTTTTATTGGGGATTCAGATCTTTATCATATCTCTATATTTGCGTTATTCTTTGGTCCATGTGATGGGTAAACTGGAAAGCAAATATTTAATAATTTATGGAAACACAAAATATTAATTTCTAAAAGCACATTGAACCCTCCAAATTCAAAGAAAGGAAAGAAAGAAGGGAGGAAGAAAGAAAGGGATGGGAGAAGACATTGAACAACTTGATTAGATTATCCCTAATATTTTCCAAGAGAAGTTGAATAGTCATAAGACAAGTACTAAGCAAAATTAGATAACAGAGCTAAAGGAACCCTCGTCTCTGTGTGATTTTTTTGTTGATTGCTTTTGATTTAAATTCTGAAATCTCTTGGGCCGGCCCGGTGGCGCACTGGAGAGTGCGTCGCTTGGGAGTGCGGCGGCACTCCTGCCGAGGGTTCGGGTCCCATGTGGAGACCCGCTCACTGGCTGAGCGCGGTGCGGGAGCAACACCGAGGGTTGCGACCCCATTGCCGGTCCCCGGTACGGGCGCAACACCGAGGGTTGCGATCCCGTTACCGGCCAGTAAAAAAAAAGACAAAAAAGGAAAAAAAAAAAATTCTGAAATCTCTTACTTCAAGATATAATGAGAAGCCCCCAGTCACTAGAATGTGGCTGAGGGTTGACAGTGTGGACATAGAAGCTCTGGTCCTTACCCTTTTCTCCTTCCCTGGGGTGGCACCTACAGCACCTCTAAATAAAGCTTATCCTGAAGACTTCCTTCAGAGGACTGGTGTTCTGAAATCACTGCCAACTCGTGCTTAAGACCCACGGAGGGGAGGATTTGCTTGATTCTGCCTGCCCAGGCTGGAGTCGGGCTGACCTGGATGTGGAGGAAGCTCTACACATTTCCTGGCCTCCACCTGTGCCTCTTCCATGGGGTGGAATGGGGCTTGTGGTCCTTATAAGATTTTCAGTCATATCTCAAATGTCTGTTTCACAGGGAGCCCTGCCAACTCATATAAGATTGATATTTTAAAATGAAAAGAAAGGATTAAAATAATACTAACGAGGGGCCGGCCCGGTGGCGCACTGGATAGTGCGCCGCTTGGGAAGCGCGGCGGCGCTCCTGCCCGAGGGTTCGGATCCCACATACAGACCAGTTCCCGCTCACTGGCTGAGCGAGGCGTGGGGGCAACACTGAGGCTTACAATCCCGTTGCCGGTCCCCGGTCCGGTACGGGGGCAACACTGAGGGTTGCGATCCGTTGCCGGACACGGAAAAAGACAAAAGACAAAAAAAATAATAATAATACTAACGAATAAAACATATTAATTTTATATAGACTTTTAAACTTACTTTCTAGGGAATTTTCTTCAGTGATACAGTAAATTTAACTTGAGAGTACACTTGAGAGTATCTGTGAGAATTGAACTTGGGGACACGTTGTTTTCCTGTCATTTATCGAGTCACATTTAGCCTTCGTCTGCATGTTAGCTTTTTAAGCTTCCATATCTCAGACTGGAAACAAGTCTATGAGTACTAAGTAGAAGAACTTAGAATCCTAAAGATATATACGTGTACTGGAGCATGTCGAACAAGGGAATGGATGTTAGCACCATACAATTGCTATCAATACTTGAAGACCAGAACCCACGGCACTTTGGGGAGGCCATTTGGCCCCCTGTCTTTTACTAATGAGGTCAGGAATGGGGTTTAAAGTCTGGTTTGTCAGTCCAGAGTTTTTTCTACTCCACATTTTGAGGATTAAAAGACATCACCAGGGTCAAGAAAAAGCTGCAGTGTTGACTTTTTTTATGTTTGACTTTGGACTCTGAGTCCCCAGGGGCAGCAGACAACAAATATGAAGAGAGATAAGTTTTCTAGAAACTTCCGATTTAAATGCTAACTAATGGCTGCTGGCCAGAGTTCACCAGCGTTTAGCTCTGAGCTGGATTGCTGCAGTTTGTGGGAAAACTTTAAACAACCTTGAGCACAGAGAGGCTGAATTGAACTGAAGTTCCACAACCCGCTCTAGGTTTTCTGTAACTTGGAGTCAAGGTTGCTGAGGGTTGGCAGATAAGAAATGAGAAACCAAATAAAATACAACCCTCCTTTCAAGAAGAGGTTCCTTTCCTCCGTATTTAGATAATTTTGGTTTGCTTCTTTCCTCTCTCCTCAGTGCATTTTTAGTCTTTGCCTTTGATGAATCAAACCATCAGCCATCTGTCCTGTCCACTGTGGATGGACAACTCTGGCCACCAGGACAAGATTTTTCCTAGTTCTTAGTTCTGAGGTATGTCCCCCAAAATTTGTTACCTGTAATTGATAAAGGGTAATGCTGAAATTATTCGTATCTCAATATATTGGAACGAATTCAAGGTGAATGAATGTCTCTCTTGCTTCTTTAAGTGCCTCCCCATCTATCTGCACTGCTGAAATGCAGAATCTTCTGCCTCTATCCATGTGCCTCAGACTGTGTTCTTGCCACACCCCTTGCCATGTGCTCTGGAGGGTCGGGAGAGCACCACTTGGGGTCTGGCTTCGGGATAGTGCTGTATAATTATGTCACCCTCTTGGAGATTCACAGGGCACGCTGTGTATAGAACATAATTCTACAGGACATTATTGAGCACGAGACTTTTTTTGAGTAAATCATCTTCTAGCATCTACTGCAGTCCTCTGCAGAGCACACAGTGAGGAACATTCTCTATGAGCTAAGGAAACATCTAGGGGTATACCAGTCTTGCCCAAGAAAGTAATGTATGGGAAGAATAAATATAACATTTTTGGGAAATTTACTTTGTAATGGGTACCCTGCTAGAAAATTTACATGTGTTCAAAAATTCCATTTAATTCTGATCATAAATTTGGGAAAAAAAGTGGGATTATCTACCTTCTTTCCCCCACTCTCCCATCTATCTTTAGGCTCAGAGTCAGCAGTTCAGGTGATTTTAAATCAGACTTGTCTGACTCCAAAGACACCCAGGTGAATTGGATGAGGATGACTTATAAGCTGCACCGGGTTCCAAGAGGGCAAACACATGGTCTCAGTCCAGCCCTCTCATTGCTCCAGTTTATATTTAAAGAAACGGAAGCTCCTGAAGATATACATTAAATAAATCATCTGCTGAATTGTCCTCGCATTAGTGTATAAGGCAGATGCTGAAGCAGGGACAGGGTCTTGTTCACAAGCGTGCCTGGCATCCAGCTGCTGCATAATCAATGCGCTGAACAGAGGAATAGTGGCACAGTCAACAACACACCTGTGACCCTCTGTCCCTTCACACATGCCCTTGGATTAAAAGGATCATTGAGTCTCAGGTGTTGGAAGGAAAGAAGTAACTGTGTGAGGAATGCGTTGCATCCACCACTCTGAAGAGAGGCCTCTCACCACAGCATCCTTTGGACAAGGTTCTGCTCATCCTGGTGGGTAATGCACAGTCTCCCAAAGCAGACAGTTATGTGTTCCTGTGACCAGGCTACGTGGAAGAAACCAGTAGAGACTTTGGAGGTGAAGGCTTTATAATGTGGCACCACCACTAATTGCCTGTGTAGTTGGAGGCGAGTTACTTAGTATTGTTGACTCTCCAGAAAATTATCTCTGAAATGTCAACTATAGCATGCACTTCCAGGGTTGTTGGGAGGATCAAATGGTACACAGAGAGCATTTTTCAAAAAAATCTATAAAGAAGATTGTAGAAGTAAGTCGTAATTACTAAGATGCATTCATGGGTGAGCTTTATTAATGTTTCCTCAGTATTAAAATTCTTTCATTCCGGGCCGGCCCCATGGCGCACTCGGGAGAGTGCGGCGCTGGGAGTGCAGTGGTGCTCCCGCTGTGGGTTCGGATCCTATATAGGGATGGCCGGTGCGCTCACTGGCTGAGCGTGGTGCCGACGGCACCAAGCCAAGGGTCGTGATCCCCTTACCAGTCACACACACACACATACAAAAATAAAATAAAATAAAATTCTTTCATTCTTAGCCATGGATGGAAAATAGGTTTAATTTCTCATGCTACTTGAAATAGTTATCCAAAAGTCTCTTAGTCCACATGTAGACTCAATAAAAAAATTGTTACAATCAGTGAAAGTATTTAAACAGATGGTAGAAGATTTTCTACTAGGACGGTTATAGAAAACAAAGTTAGATCCCTTCTGAAGTTGCTTTTCAATTGTGACACTTCGCTTCTGTACATATAAAGATTGGTATTAAGAAAACCCCTAAGCAGTATTCATGTCAGAGAAGACATGCTATTTCCCTTTGCTGTAATAATTTTCCACTTATTCTTTGATTAATTGGCTCCTTTTCTTCCCTCAGGATTTAGTTTAACTATCATCTCTATGTTGAGGTTTAAAACACGACTGTGGAAAATTTGGTACACTTAGGAATAGTTTCATGTTTTCCTGTGCCAGAGGTATTCACTCTCAAAAAGGATTTGATGCTGTGGCAAAAATATTGTAGAAATCTGTCAAAGAAACAGCCATGTATTCAAGCTTTAAGATTCTGTGATTAAAAACATATACCAACCAACTTGTGTCCAGCGTTTGAACAGTGCCTGATGGTTGCATGTTTTAGTCTGTTAGCATGAGGGATCAGTAAACAAGATAAAGTTCACAAAGTTTAATATTATTAAACTGCTCTCTAAACATTCCCCTATTTATAACAAATTGCTAATCTGGTCAGGGGCCAAGCATTTATTGTACAATCCACAGTGTTTAAAAATGTCTGTCACAGCATCATCTGAAAAAAAGAATTGCCTGAAACATATTAGGGAAATTTTTTTCTTTGATGTCCAACTGTAGCTAAAAGAATGCTGAATCACGAATGCTTAAAAATGGTTTGGGAGCAATTATGGAAGTTGTCAGGACCCAAACAACAATTTTTCCAAACAGAATTTAGAAACACGATCATGTTGTGTGTTTCTGCTCTGTTCCTCAATTATAAATTCACAGCCCTCATTATATTCTCCAAATTTCACAAAGAGTTTCCTTCTTTGCAAAGGAGGCTTCATTTCCAAAGGCAATTCGCACATCAGTGGAAATTATCTTGCTCTCTCTAAAGGTCATCCACAAAGTGAGACAGTGGAACAGAAGAAGCCCCTGCCAGTTCCAGCATTTCTTCTGGTCTTCCTCAGTGAGACAAATTAATGAACATTTTAGCTTTGAACAGATACAGAAAAATCTATAGGAACTCACACAAGCAGTTTTTGTTATTCTAGAGAAAGGTCAAAGTTTGATTAAATTCTAATTTGTTTGTAAATGGCCTTAGTTTTGGGGGGACAGGGCTTTCCTGGTACTTCTGGCCAATGGTAACTCCCAGTCCCTACAATGGTGTTTGCAGAAGTCTTCTCCCATCGCCTGGGAGATGAAGATCCCTGCATAATCCTCTAAGCCTCAGAGCAGCAGCCAGCTGCTGTCCTGGGAAGCATGCACGAAGCCCCACCTTCTCCACCTCCCAACTCTCAAGCCTTCTCAGGATACTAACCAGGCTCAGATTCCTTCCATGTGCACTATTGGAAGAGCATTTAACCTAGGCTCCTTCCCTTTAATCTGGGCCACAAATCATCCTCTACTGAGTAGCTGAAGTGATTTATACAAATTGTAAATCTGACCATTCCTTCCTCTGATTAAAAAAGCTGCAGGGCTGGGGCCGGCCTGGTGGCGCACTGGATAGTGCGCCGCTTGGGAAGCGCGGCGGCGCTCCCGCCCGAGGGTTCGGATCCCACATACAGACTGGTTCCCGCTCGCTGGCTGAGCGAGGCGCGGGGGCAACACCGAGGGTTGCAATACCGTTGCCGGTCCCCGGTCCGGTACGGGGGCAACACT
>NW_007734003.1:0-11291 GCF_000696425.1 Galeopterus variegatus | reverse complement strand
AAAAAAAAAAAAAAAAAAAAAAAAAAAAAAAAAAAAAGCTGCAGGGCTGCCCTGGCCCACAAGATCGAGCCTCTGCTCTGGGGACTGGTCCACAGACATGATCACTTAATAATTGCCTCATTTCTATGTGGCCTCACTGCAGGGCCATTGCTTCTCCTGCAGAATTATGACAAGAATATATAGAAAGAATAGTCAAAGCCTGCGATTATGGGATACAATTTTAGTTATCACTTTACATATAATTTTTATAAAAAGGCACATGTAATAAACCTGGACACAATCATTTCATGGTTGCCAGTGGAGCAGGAGGTGGTGAAGTGAAACCCCAGAGTGTAGATTAATATACAGACTCCCCACTTGCTAGCTGTGTGGCTTTGAACAAAAGCCTTTTCATCCCTAAGCGTGAGTTTCCACCTCCACACAAGGGAGACTGTGCCAGCATCTACCTGCAGGGGTTGTTGTGGGGGTTCAGATGCACAGTGCCTGGTGCAAATGAAACATTAGACAAACATGGGGTCTCACTGTGCTATCACTTTTCTTCTATGATTGATTATGATAAGAAATGCAAGCTAAGGAAAGAAAGACTTGGAGATGAAACATAAAAGCTATATGGCTTCGAGCTTCCCAGCACATACGCCTAAAGGAGAAAAAATATGAGTTATACTGTTTTTAAATTTTAGTTGAATTTTTTAGAAGAATGAACCTTCCTCAATAGAAAATACCCATATGGAAAATGCAGAGATGTCCCACATATACTTCTCTCTTTTAGCCCATGATTGAAATTTAAAAATTAATGATAAACCGTAGAAGTGAGAAGGCAATCTTTTGGGCTGGGCTGGGATGGGAAGAATCATATACTCCTGCCCTGTAGCGTTCCATTGCTCCATCTTGATCCAGAGATAATGCTTTGAGGTAAGCAAAGAAGTGATGAGTGGCCAATATCTGACCTCTGCCAACTGCAGGGTGCCTAACCCTGACCCACCGGGTAATTTTTTAGCATAAATATTTTTTCCTCTTAAGAGACTAATATATCTAATCAGTTGCTTATTGTGGTTAAACCACCTGCCTGTCACTAATACGCGCATATGAGTGTGTGTGAGAGAGAGAGAGAGGGAGAGAGAGCGAGCGATCGTGTGCATGTGTGCATGCATGCGTATGTATGTAACTGTGGCCAGAATTATTACCCTGACAGTCTTCAATCAGTCATTATTATTGAAGTTGCATGTCATCAGTTATATAATTTGACCTGTGCAAATTTAATTTCGCTAAAATGACCTTATTAAAGTGGAGAGTGAGGAAAGAAAACAGGCTTAGACAAAAGGTCACTGTATGCCCCTTTCATTGTCACACTGGATGCAGTTCTTAACACCCCAAACTTAACACGAATATCAAGACAACATTTCTGCAGCCACATATCTGTAGGATTCTAGTTAACCAAGAAAACCCCTGGACGCCCCCATGCAGGTGGGTGCTTGCTGAGCTGTGGATGAACCCTGAGGTAAATAATTCTTGAGGGCCACTTGGACTTAGGGATCTTCTTCTACGTTGCATGCTCAGACTCCATGCTGAGAAAATGCTCTTTCACCCCTTGAGGTGGCTGAGTGGGCAGATGTTGGGGAAACTCACTCCAGGGGAAAAATGGGTGGGAAGTTGGGGAGCACATAACAGCCTGGTTCTAGTTTCTAACCAGCCAAGAGGTCAGTCTTTTTTAGATCAGAATCCAGAATAAGAACTTTCAGGATTTGGGAAAATTTTGCAACTTTCTCAGCCTTACTGACAGTTATAGATATAATTGCCAGGCTGGAATATATATGAATATATATGCACTAATAAGATACAGCTGAGGAAATGGGTCAGCTTCCTGCCATTCCCATATACTCAATGATTTATTTTGCTCCATATTTCTAGAATGTCCTTTCCCCACGTCTGTCTCTGGCAGGCTCCTATTTATTCTCCAAAACTAGTTAAGAGTGTGCTTCTGTGCAATAACTTTTTTTTAGGTAAACACCTTTATGCTTTTTAAGAACACACTGCATTTTCTTGTAGGGTGAGCACTAATCACTTTCCATAATTACCCTTTTATTTATTTTTATTTTTTAAAAAATTTATTTATTTATTTATTATTATTATTATTTTTTTTAAAAAATGCATTCCACTAGATTGTGTGCTTTTCACGTCCTCGCTCCCCTTCCTGCGCCAACCCTCCCCACCAGTCCCTGTACCAGGCACAGCGCTCACTAAGATCTGTGGGAATCCTGAAGGGGAACAATCACCTTAGATGACCACGGAGATCACCTCCAACCCATAGGGCCAAACACCCCATGAAGGAGATACAAAAGTGCATATTAATTAAGGTGTGAACTATGAGAATTTGAAAATAGAAACAGGCCAAAATCACAACCATCTAAAATCCAGTTACCCTGACAAAAGCATTGCTGTTTGTCATCACAATGTATGTTGGCAGTTAGATAATACCTCGAACTGTTAACCAGGTGCTGCTGGTTATGGCGTGTGTCTTTCTGTAAATTATACCACCGCACAGTTTTGTAGCAGCAAGAGCTTCCTGTACCATCACCAGAGGGCTGAAAACAGCTGAGACATGGGTCAAATGATTGTCTTTGATTCCCAAAGTAGATTCACAAGTCATAGCTTTGAAAGCCACAGCTTTCCTCTGCAAGTGGATGACCTTTTGGAAGGCTAATTGTTTTATTACTTCTCTTTAGTCCAAAAAAATTAAGACCTCAGAGGACTTTGTCTAAAAGGTTATATCATGAATGAGAGAAAGAACCCAGTAGGATGCAAGTAAAGTTTTTTTTTCTTTACCTGTTGTTTTAGTCAGAGTTCTCCAGAGAGACAGAAACAATAGGATATAGATACAGATACAGATATAGATATATGAGACAGGATTTTTTAGGGAATTGGCTCACCTGATTATAGAGGCTGAGAAGTCCTATGATAGGCCATTGCATTCTGGAAAACAGGAAAGCCAGTAGCTTGGCTCAGTTCAAGTCAAAAGGCCTCAGTAGGGCCGGCCCGGTGGCGCACTGGAGAGTGCGCCACTTGGGAACGCGGCGGCGCTTCCGCCGAGGGTTCGGATCCCATGTGGAGACCGGTTCCCGCTCACTGGCTGAGCGAGGTGTGGGCGCAACACCAAGGGTTGTGATCCCATTACCGGTCAGTAAAAAAGAGACAAAAAGGAAAAAAAAAAAAAAAAAGGCCTCAGTAGTGCCTACTGAAGTGCTCAGAATAAATAATGCTTTACCAGCTATGTGGGCATCCCTTAGTCTAGTCAAATTGACACCTGAATTCAACCTTCACACCTATGATATTTGCACCTTTCATAACTTGCATAAAAATGAAATATATGTGAACTAGTATAATCAATAAGAGTAAATCCACCACCCAACCCAGGAAATAGACCTTCCCGGATGCCTTTTCTTTCCTTAGGTCTCTTCCCACCTTGATTCACTTCTTCCCTACAGAGTTAGTCTCCTCCCTCCACTTCCATTGTCTTGCTTTGAAAAACAAAAGTTTTATCACATGTGTATGAACCTCTAAATAACATATCGTTTACTTTGACTTGTATTTCAACTTTCAACAATCATGTCATACTCTCGGTAGTCTTCTAGAATTGTCTTTATCATCTCCTTCAGTAGTATGTTTTTTATTTGTAAAATTCATTCATTTTTCGTCTTTGAGACCTGTTGCATGGAATTCCATCTTGTGAATATCATCATTTGCTTATCCATTCTGCCAGAGACATTTGAGTTGTCTCTGCTTTTCTAAGATTAGGGAGTACAACCAGGATATTTGTGTAACATCTTTTCGTGTTCCTGTTGAGCAGAGAATGCAAGGTTTGATCTGCTCAGCCCTGCCCACAGGACCCTGGTACATGAACCTGAGCACTGCCAGCTTCTGCATTCTTGAGGGAGTGGAAGATCAGCTCCCACACAGCCCCCCACACCCTGAGATGAGATCACAGGGCACTGACTGCTTGTACAGAGCAGGAGGGTCAGTGTGGGAGATGAGCTACCCACGGCCCCACTGTAACCAGTGTAGGATGTGGAAATCTGTGGTCTTTGTTGGTATTTGGCAGGGGTAAGGCAGGTATTGTCAAAAAGGTTTCCAGTTGTTTTTAAAAATTTTTAAAGGATATACACATTTATTTCAAATAACAAGTACATAAACTAAAAAACAGATGAATAACAATATACAAAGTAGGGCTTCAAATTTTCACAAAAACTAGAGATGATTAACTTATTAAAATTCATATATTTCGGGGCCGGCCCAGTGGCGCACTGCTACAGTGCGCCCCTCGGGAGCGTGGTGGCGCTCCCACCGAGGGTTCGGATCCCACATACAGACCGGCTGCTCACTGGCTGAGCGAGGTGCGGGCGCAACACCGAGGGTTGCGATCCCGTTGCTGGTCACGGTCCGGTATGGGCGTGACACTGAGGGTTGTGATCCCTTGCCGGTCACGAAAAAAAAAAAGACAAAAAAAAAAAAAAGGAAAAAAAAATTCATATATTTCTTTTATAATCTCTACAATTATTTGAACCCTCTAAAGTCTTACAAAAGAATGCAAATACTAAATTAATTTCAATAGAGGTAGATAAATAAACTTTTCAAAGGCAAATTAATTTCTAAGCAAATCAACAAGTCCACATAATAAAAAACAACCAAGAACAAAAATTAAATATCCAAGTTTAGAAACATAAATTGCATAAAAAATTAATGAAAATCAATAAAACAGAATATAAACACAAGGGCACTTCAAAAAGTTTGTGGAAAAATAGAATTGAAAGATAATGGAAGTCTTTCCATGAACTCTTTTTCTGTTTAATTTTTTCCTTTTTCTTTTTTAAAAAAAGATGAAGATCATAGAAAATATGTTTTCTGCCCACAATAACAGAAGGAAATTTAGAAAATTCACAAATGTGTGGAAATTAAATAATGCTCTCCTAAATAAAAAATGGGTTAAAAAAATCATATGAAAATTAATACTTTGTGATAAAGATCAAAGCACAACATATCAAAATTTATAGGATGCAGGGCTCATGCATTGTTTAGAGGAAAATTTATACTTGCAAACACTTACATTAAAAATAAGAAAAATCTCAAATCAGTAATGTAAACTACTACCATAAGAAAATAGAAAAAAGTAGAGCTAACTAAACCTAAAGCAAATATAAGTAGGAAATAACAAAGATTACAACAGAAATATATGAAATAGAAACTTAAAAAAATAGAGGACATCAACAAAACCAAAAGTTGAGTCTTTAAAAACATCAACAAAATTTGCAATCGTTTATATAGACTGACCAAGAAAAAAGAAAGAAGACCAAAATTACTAAAATCAGAAATAAAGTAGGGACATTATTACATTGTCACTATGGCTTTTTGTGGTGGTAAGATTTAGTTTTTTGTTTTGCTCTTTTACATTTTTGTTCAACCAGTGGGTTTTGTTCTTTCTTGTGTTTTCATGGTACTGATTATCATTTTTTGGATTCCAGACGCAGGACTTCCTTCGGGATTTCTTGTCAGGCTGGTCATTTGGTGGTGAACTCCCACAGTTTTTGTTTGTCTGGAAAATACACTATTTTCCCCTCATTTCTGGATAGACTTGCTGGGTATAGTATTCTTGGCTACCAGTTTTTCTTTGTTTAGTATTTTGAAAATATCCCATTTTCTTCTGGACTGTAGAGTTTCTGTTGAGAAGTCTGCTGTTAGTCTGATAGGGGCTCCCTTTTTCTTTTGCTTCTTTTAAGGTACAGTCTTTGTCTTTGGGCATTGCCAGTTTGACTGAAATGTGTCTTGGAGAGAATCTTTTTTGGTTGAATCTATGTTGTGATCTTTGAGCCTCCTGGATCCAAAGGTCCAGGTCTCTGTACCTGGGAAGTTTTCCATTATTTCATTGACTAGGGTTTCTATGCCTTTTCCTTTCTCCTACCCTTCTGGAACACCTATGATTTGGATGTTTGTGCACTTAAGGCTGTCTGCTAGATCTCTTAGATTTTCATGTTTCTTAAAATTCTTTTTTCTGTCCATGTGGGTTATTTCAAAAATACTATCTTCAAGATCAGAAATTTTTGCTTCCGCTTGTTCCAGCCTGCTACTTAAGCTATTGGTTGTGTTTTTTATTTTGTTTAGTGAATCTTTCAATTCCATGAGTTCTAGTACATTCTTTTTTAAGGTATTAATCTCTTTGTAAATTTCCTCCTTCATATCCTGGATATTTTTTCTCATTTCATTCCATTGTCTGACTGAATATTCTTGTATCTCAGTAAGTTTCTGTATGATTGTTGCTTGGAATTCCTTTTCAGTCATTTTAAGGGTTTTCTGCTGTATAGGGTCTGGTATTTGAGGATTACTGTACCCTTTTGGTGGTGCCATATTTTGGGGTTTTTCGGATTTCTATTATCTCTACAATGATGTCTGGTCATCTGGTAGAGCAGTTGCTTCCTCTGTTACTCTGGAGTGGGCTTTGAGGAGAGAGACATCCTCTTCTTTTTCCAGTATCTTCTGGTGACTCTCCTGTGTTGATGCAGTTGAGTGTCTGGTGGGTCACCTGCACAGGGGCTGTGGCTGCTGTTGTAGTGTCGAGCTGCTTTTTTGGCAGTCATTGCTGTGGCAGTGGCTGTGCTGGGCCACCTGTGTGGAAGTAGTGTTTTTGGCATGATCTCTTGCCTGTTTTTGGTGGGAGGTGCTGCCGTCAGCTCCTTGCCTAGGACCCTTGGTGTGCTCTCTTGCCTGCTTCTGGGTGGAAGGCAGGTTTCCTGTTGTTAAGCTACCTTTTTCCGGATCCTCTGGCTAAGGAAAACAAGCATTTGGGGAGTTTGTTTTGTCTGTGCCTGTCAGCAGTTCCAGGTTAGAGATGGCTCTCCATCTAGGGTATGTGGGAGTAATGAGAATCCTCCCCTCTGGGCCCCCTTGAGGCAGTTTCTTTTCTGCTTTTTTTCTGTGTGAGTCATATTTAACTTTTTCTTTATATGTCTTGTAATTTAAAAAAAATTGAAAACAGGACATATTATAGTAATCCTGGACATTAACCCCTACTCCTCAGAGTTTGATGTTATTGTTTGCTTGCTTTTTGGCATCTCTGAACTTGTTCTGTGAAGTCCGTTTCCCCTTTGGTGCACAGACTGGGATGCTGTTCCTGGGAGGGTAAGGACTTATTTGTGGGAACAGTCACCTAACCAGAGATGGCTATGGTTTTAGCTGGCCACTTCTTGATGCTCTGTTTCCTTGTCTTACTTGTAGGTTTCTGATTGGTCTCCCTCCACTAGTATGTCACCCAGATCCTGCCTTCCACTATCAGCTAGCTGGTTGCTGTATTGTGTTCAACAACATCCTATTTGCTGTCTAATCCAATTAAAGTTGGGACCTTTGCAGGGGCAGGGTGTTCACAGTCTTTGAGGCTCATTTGAAGCAGTGGTTGGTGCTGCTTCTTCTGGATCTCTGTTAAATTTGTAGCTGGTCAGCTACTGCACTTGTTGCTAATAGTATCATGAAGCTAGCATCCCCCTCTTAATTGCTCACCACCAAGGTTTCTGTAGTTTTTGATCATGCCCTTAGGCTTGAATTCTTGAAACAAGTCAGACCCCTCAGGGAATAAGCACAGCCCTCTGTTCTTCCAGCCTGCTTCTCCTCCAGGAGGAACCTTTGTGCCAGTGAGCTGGGGCAGGGACTGTGGCCCCCTTCTCCTGGAGTGATGCCCCTTGCTGTGGATTGAATGCCCCCCCCAAACTCATTTTGAAGCTTGATCACCACTGTAAAAGTGTTAAGAGGCTGGGAAATCTGATTATGGTATTTGAAAGGTGGGGCCTGGGAGAAGTGATTAGATTGTGAGGACTATGCCCTTGTGAATGGATTGATCCATTCATGGAGTAATGGGTTTGGTTCTAATGGCTTGATAAGGAGATAGAGTGACAAGTTTGGCTCCCTCTTGCTCAGCCTATTCTCGCCATGTGACACCCTGCAAAAAAGACCCTCACCAGATGCACCTCCTGGACCATAGATTTCCCAGCCTCTAAAACTGTAAGAAACAAATTTCATTTCTTTGTAAATTACCCAGTTTCAGGTATTCTGTTATAAGCAACAGAAAACGAACTAATACACCCCCACTTCATGAATGGATGTCTAGGCAGAGGTGGCAGCCCCTGATTATCTTATGGTTCGCTTTCAAGGATGGAACCTCCACCCTGTGAATGAGTTGAGCTGAAGGAAATCAGGACCCAGTACTGCAGCCTCTTGCACCTGTGCTAGACCTGCCACCCTGTGAGTGGGGGCTGGGTAGAGAAGAGGAGCACCAGTGCTCTCAGCCACACACACCTGGAGTGGTGTCCATAGCAGAGCTGTGGGGAGATGAGAGATGACAATGGCCTAACCTGAGGGGAAAATGTGCATCCCTGGACAAGGAGCTGGAGTGGGGGAGCCCTGTTTTCCTGGCCATGCTAACCTGGAACAGAGTTAGGGAGGCTGAGAATGGCTCGGGACAAAAATGTCACCGACTCTTGCTGATCTTACCAAGATTTAGTAGCTTTTCTTGAATAAGAGTTTCTCCACTTTCTTATGAGAACTTTCAAAGACTTAAATTTCTTTTTTTAAATTTTATTGCATAATTTTCACCAGTTGTTTCACTGGGGAGAGGGTCTGGGGAGATCATCATTCTGGAAGCCCTGCCTCTGTAAAATGCTTTTGATAAATGGCTAGATTCTGTTTATAAGTATATTGTTAACAATATTTTTAAATCAATATTCATAAGGAAAACTGATCTGTAATTTTCCTATGGTCACTCTCTGCATGTTATATTAGTTTTCTGTAGCTGCTATAATAAATTATACTATGAACTTGGTGGCTTAAAACAACAGAAATTTATTCTCTCACAGTTATAGGGACCAGAAGTTCAGCACCAGTATTACTGGCTCCAAGTCAAGATGTTGGCAGGGCTGCACCCCCTCTGGAGGCTCCGGGTAGCCTTCTTTTGTGTTATATAATTTTTTAGTGTACCATTTTAATCCTCTGTCTTTTAAAATAAATATATCTTCATATCTTTTGAGTTGTTTTCTTAGAGGTTGCCCTAGGGATTTCAATATGAATCTCAGCTTCTTACAATCCACTTCAAAACAATGCTAACTTAATTGCTGTAAAGTATAGAAACTTTCATATAGTTCCATTTTTCTTTCCCTTTTCTTTTGTGGTATTGTCATATATATTTGTGGTGGAATGGAGACTTTATCTGGTCTTTATCCCCCGTTTCTGGCATAGATCACCAAAAGCCCTAGGAAATTCCCAAGTAATAGATGTATCTTTCTTATGTTAATGAAGTGACTCACCTGTGGGCCTCTAAAAAAGCTTCAGAATGTGGCTGGTTACCAGAAAAACCAACCACATCATTGCAGTATTCAAACTTTGGGCCACTCCAACCTCCAGGGACAGGCATAGGGTTGGAGATTGAGTTTAATCACATGGCCAATGATTTAGACGATCATGGCTACTTAGTGAAACCCCAATAAGACATCTGGACAGGGGGGCTTGGACGAACTTCCTGGCTGGGGATAACGTGGATGTGCTGGGAGAGAGATGCACCTGGATCCCACAGGGAGGGGTGTCCAAGCTCTGCACCCTCTTCTCTGACCCCTTCCCCAAGATCTTGCCTGAGGATTCTCTCACTTTTTGCAGTTCCTGAGTTGTATCCTTTAATATAAAATGATACAGCAGTCCCCCTACCCTCATTTTCACTTTCTGCAGTTTCAGTTTCCCAAGGTCAACGGCAGTCAGAAAATATTAAATGGAAAATTCCAGGAATAAACAATTCATAAATTTTAAATTGTGCATCATCTTGAGAAGTGTGATGAAATCTTGTGTCGTTCCACTCCGTCCCGCCTGGATGGTGGATTTTCTCTTTGTCCAGACTATCCGCGCTGTATACCCTGCCTACCGGTTAGTCACTTGGTTGCCCTGTTGGTTATGGGATGGACTGTCATGGTATCGCAGTGCTTGTGTTCCATACTATCCGTGTTTTCAGACATCCACTGGTGGTCTTGAAACATATCCCTGTGGGTAAAGGAGACCACTGTAATCATATGTACTGAACTTTCCTGACTTCTGTGAGTCCTTCTAGCAAATTATTGGACCTGAAGTTTTCTCATCAGAAATTCTGAAGTTCCTTTACCAGAAAGGATTTCTGTTGTTACCATAAATTCAAAATTTCTTTGTGTCTTTGGTTAATTTCCAAAACAATGCTGAGATTTTTTTTTCCCAATTCTGTCCAGATTTATAGTTGGATTTTGGAGGAATCAATTGTTCATCTCCTCATTCAGCCATAATCAATAGTCCTGATTTCTTTTTGATTTTTTCTTGACTTTTAAAATTGTTCATTCCATCTTTTATTTCTCTTCAATCTCATGACATTACCCAAGAATTTATTAGTCCTTCTAATCCTTGTATTTTATTAAATGATTTTTTACTTCTGTTCCAAATTTCTTTATGTTCTGTCATATCTCCTTTCAAATTTTTTAGCCCTATTTTATAATCACTAATCTTGCAAACCCTGATGTATGCTTTTATCATTTTTCTTGTTTCTTAGATAGATTCTGGGTGCATTCATTATATGGGTTTTCAACACACTCATTTCTACTGCTTGTGTTTGAGTGAGGCATCTTTTCCAGACTCTTTACTGTTTATTAACAAGTCATCTTGTTCCATCTCCAGGCCGTTGTATTCATTCTTCTACTGCTTTAAAACCTTTCTCCAAGATATCTTTGCTGCTTCTTTACTTCATTAATTCCTCTTATGTGTCACCCTTAGAGAGGTCTTACCTAGACAGTCTGTTTAATTATCTCTCTCTGGCCATTCTATTTCCCTACTGTGTTTATTTTCCCTACTGTGTTTATCATCACCCATTATAATGTAAATTAAATCATAGCATACAAATATAAATTGAATAAATTATAAAATCTCTGTGAGATCAAGGATTTTCTTTTATATATTATTGTGTCAACAGAATCAAGAACAGTGACAGAAAAAACAATTTCATTTTTTTTAATTTAATTTTATTTTTTATTTTATTATTATTTTTTTAAAATTTTTATTTTGTCAATATACAATGTATATGATTATTATGGCCCTTCACTGACACCTCCCGCCCTCCTCCCGCTCTCCCCTCCCCCCCAAGAATGTCCTTTCCGTTTGCTTGTTGTAACAACTTCAAAAAAGTATAGTTGTTATATCTTCTTCCCCACCCCACCCCCGGTTTTTTTTTGTGTGTGTGTTTGTGGGTGAATTAATTT
>NW_007734002.1:100442-101053 GCF_000696425.1 Galeopterus variegatus | reverse complement strand
TAGGACCCAGGATTAGAGCTTGGCTCTGCTTCTCTGGGCCTCATTGTTAAAAGAAATTAGGTTAGATGGTCTCTAAGAACCCTTTCAAATCTAACGGCTAATTGTGATTAGTTTTATTTTTTCCAACAACACTTAATTGAGTATCTACTAAGTGTTGGGCACTGTTTTAAGCACTGGAGAGTCTGCTGAGAACAAGAAAGATATATTTATTCAGTCACAGAGCCTACAGTAATGTTTACCACATACTGAAACAAGGGCTCTGATAGGAGTTAAGTACAGGGTGCTAGGGAAATATAGAAGACAGATCTCCCCTCTAGACTTGGGGGCGGTAATCAGGGGAGTCTCCAGGAAGAAATGATATTACCAAATATGATTGAACCAGAGAGGAAAAGCATTTGAGNGCGTCGGGGGGGCTGGGAAGAGGAGCCTGCCCAGATCGTCTCTCCGCCACACCCTGGGCGTAGGCCACAGATAAACTCCCTCTTCTCGAGAGGCAGATTCCATCTCTGGGGACCTCAGTTTGGCAGAGCCCCTAACTGACTGCTGGTGGGGAAAGGGGTACCCAGAGTCTCCCCGAGCTACATTGAACTTTGCTAGTGAGCCCTCCGAAA
>NW_007734002.1:94851-97331 GCF_000696425.1 Galeopterus variegatus | reverse complement strand
ATCCACCTCCTCCCCTCCCCTCCCCCATTCTCTTTTACAAGAAGCCTCGTGGTTTCAGAGAATGAAACTTTCGGCATTTCTGCATGTGCAGAACTCTCCATTCCCATGACCTAACTCAATCCCCACCCTGGAATTACATCACCCAGCTCTTAGCGCCAACATACCAATATAAGCTCCCACTGCCCTGTGTTAGCAGCTGTCCCCCATTTTCAGGGCAGCCCCAGGCTGTCCTCCATTTTGAGTACAGCTTGGCAGATTTCTTTCTTTAATAAAGCTTGAACGGTACCCAGCATCTCAGCTCACTTTCTTTCACTTGTTTCATCCTCCTGAAGTTAGCATCTCTAGATCTGGTAGTGTTCTGATAAGAACACTCTCTGGTTTTGCCTGGAAAGGAGACCAGTGATGTGTGAGGAGGAAGGACAGGTCAGTAGTACAGGCTGAGAGCAGGACAGGACATGAAGACTAGGGCTTCAGCCCTGGGGTATTTAGGATTAGGATGTGTAGAGTTGGGGGTAAAAAGCACCTTGTGGAGAAGGACTAGCACAAGCAATGGTGTGTAGGCCGGGGCATTCACATGGTTCAGTTTACCTCAGTCAGTAGCAGCATAAGTATTAACAGTTCTCCCTTACTGAGTACCTAATATGTACCAGGCATTGTGTCTAAGCATGCCACACACTTCAGCTTATTTTATCTTTAAAACAATCCTATGACACAGTTATTTTCGACCTAATTTTATAGATGAAAAAGGCACAGGGAGATTAAGTACTTTGTCTAAATTCACACAGTCAGTAAACAGTGGGGCTAGAGTTTGAACCTGGTTTGTCTGATTATATAAAGTTCATGTTCTCACCCACTGTGATAAGGCTGTAAAATGGATTGATTTCAGACTGTGGATATCCTCAGCTGCCAAATCAAGGTTTATGGATTCTATTCTGTCGCCAGTTTGGCACCACCGAGGACTTAAGTTGTGGAGCAATATCAGTTTGACTTCAGGAAGATCAGTATGGCAGGAACAACCAGGGGGTATTGGAAGCAAGAGAAAACAAGTACAAGGACACCTGTTTTGAGGTTGTTGTGACAGTTTAGAGGTAAGGGTATCTAAACTAAGATAGAAGGAACAGAGAATGGGGTGGATGATAGAATCATAGTTGTCATCATCATCATCATCATTATCATCATCAAATATTATAGCTAGAAAGAACCTTGGAGACTTCTGTGTCAAATCCTTTATTTTACAGATGGCCTAGAGAGGGAGAGGGACTTTCCCAGGGCCACACAGCAATTCAGTGACTAAGGTGGGACTTGCATGCAGAAATCTTGACCCCTATCCTGCTTCTTTATCTATCCACATTGTATGCCTTGGAAAACAGCCCCAGGGCCAGGAGGAGAAGAACCAAGTTGAATCTGCCACTGGGGCAGGCTTGGCTTCCCTGGAGGAGCTCTAACATGGGCTCAGTTCTGACAGGGTTTGTGATTAAGATGCATGAAGAGCTGGACCAGTTTGCGAAAGACCAGGGGCCCAGGGGCCCATTCAGAGTGCGGGATGCTCAGGCTTGGTTTATGAGTTGCTGCTTTCTTTCCCACCTACTGCCCTTCCTCTCAAACACTTTCCCCAACCTCTGAGAAGTACTATGAATGATAGGATCATAGATGTTGCCTACAGATGTGGCAAGAGTCAGCTTCAGTCTCCTCACAATCCTTAGTTGGCACATGTAGGGTTTACTAAACCCTGGCTGAATGACAGATCTTGTGCTAAGTGCTTTATATGAATCTTTTCACCAAATTTTCACAATGATATTTTACAGAGAAACTGAGGACTGGGGATATTAGGTGCTTTGTCTAAACTTAGTGACAGAGCTAAGACTTTTCTGCAGCACTGTTTGACTCCAAAGTCCTATGCTTTTTTTTTTTTTTTTTTTTGTCCTTTTTGAGACCGGCCGCACTGCGCTCAGCCAGTGAGCGCTGTGAGCGCACCGGTCATCCCTATATAGGATCCGAACCCGCGGCGGGAGGGCTGCTGCGCTCCCAGCACGGCACTCTCCCGAGTGCGCCACGGGCTCGGCCCAAAGTCCTATGCTTTTAAGTAATATACTGTACGGCTACTTTTATTAATAATGTCATATTTACTTGCTGCTTTTTTACTTTTCTAAGTACCCTCACATTCGATTTTGTTCTATGAGTTTTGGCATGGAAGAGAAGATTCTTATCCCTTTTGAACATATGTGGAACTAAACCCCTAAAAGCTCAAGTTCCCACCACTAGTTACTGGTAGATCCAGAATTGATAATTATGCAAAAATGTTAATGTATTCAGACTTGACCACAGACAGGAAACTAGGCTAAGAGCTTTATGTGTGTTATTTTATCTTTATAATAAGGCTTGCCGGTTAGCTCAGTTGGTTAGAGTGTGGTACTGATAACATCAGCATCTAGGGTTCGATCCCTGTACTGGCCAGCCACCATTCCCCCCCCCCCCCCCCC
>NW_007734002.1:89794-93851 GCF_000696425.1 Galeopterus variegatus | reverse complement strand
CCCCCCCCCCCCCCCCCCCCCCCGCCAACAGTTTCACAAGAATCTTGTGATGTAAGTTCTATTATCACTCTAATTTCCCAGTTAGGGAAATCAAGGTATTTCTGACATCACACAGCTAGTAGGTAGCAAAGCTGGAATTTGAAGCCAAGATGTTAATTCCAGAGCTCGAGCATTTAACCAGAAGACTTTACTACCCAGAATTTCCCACAATTGCACTAAGAGATGGTTTCTTGGATACTTTCCCTGGCTGCTGTTATATACTTGTGGGCTTGTTGATGTCCACAACTAGCAGGAAGTATTAAAAGGTGGAAAGGACAGAAAGCTTCTGTGCCAGGTATAACAGTCCTCTAGTGCTCTATTCCTGATTTGACCCATGGATTTGACTAGTCTGCACTGCTCTGTACCCAGTGCTAGCAGACTGCCTGGCCTCTTGCTCCTTGGCTCCAGATGCCTACTTTGTGCCTTAACCTCTCTGAAGTCACCACACTGCCTGATGCTTTCTCATTTGGATATCACACAGTTAGAGCTACATTTGTTGTAAAGAACTATAGATGGTTTGGACCAGTGGAACTGAGCATCTTTGTTTGTCTTCAGGGGATAACTAAAGCCCAGCATGCATTTAATAATTACATAGAAATGCTAATAGCAGCTACTTTTATTGGGTGCCTAACATTTGCTAGAACTTTATATGTATTGTATCTCTAAATCTTTCATCAACCTAGCATACTGGGTATTATTATTCTCATTTTACAGGGGAGGGAACTGAAATTCAGAGAGGTTAAATAGAGGTTAAGCATCTTGCCTAAAGTCACATAGTTTGTAGATGCTGGAGCAGGAATATAAATCCAGGACTTCTGGTTCCTAATTTTACATTCTGTTGACAGTTGCATGCTGTCTCTCTATTTCTTTTTTTTTTTTAAATTTTAAACCAAGTTTCATCTATTTTATTTTAAACCACCTGTTTTAAATATTTATTATTTCATCAGATATCTTAAATTAAATATTTACTATTTAAAATATTATTAAGTATTTTATTAAACATTTAAAATATATTTAAATTTAAAATATTTAAACGTAATTGATTATATATATTCGTGGGGTACCAAGTTGACTTTCAATACTTGTGTACAATCTGTGATAATTAGCATATTCATGTTTACAAAATGTAATCATGTTTTGTGTCCATTAACTAATTTCTTGCTAACACCACTTGCCCTCCCCCTTTCTCACTTCTAGTAACCACAGTTTTGTTCTCTCCTTTTGAAAGTTCAACACATTATTGTGATTGTTCTCTTTCTTTCTTTCTCCCTCTCCTTCCTTCCTCCCTTTCCTCCCTCCCTCCCTCCCTCCTTCTTTCCCTCCCTTCCTTCCTTCCTTCTGTCCATCCGTCCTTCCTTTCTCTCTCTCTCTCTTTCTTTCTTTGCTCCCACTTATGAGTGAGGACATGCAGTATTAATGTTTTAAACCATCTATTGGATGGATGAAGGAAATATAGTAGAGATAGTATACTTAGACTCCACTGAGCCCATGTGACAGGTTGGTTCATAAATAAATACACTAACTTTGAATTGGGATATTAAATAGTGAGGAGAATTCACAACTGGTTGCCAAAGAGTACAAACTGAAGGGTGGGTGTTAACCTGGAAGAGGAAAGAGGACAGTGTTGGTAGTACAGGGCACAATAGTGAGACATGCCACTAACAAACTTAGAAATTTGGAAAATAAGGTCCCCCTCTGAGAGTTAAACTGACAACGGAGATGAATGTGTAATGGGAGAATTTGGTGAGGCCCAGCATCAATCATAACAGCCCATGTGTAATCTCAATGATTTACGACAGGCATGTGCTAGTAATTTAATAAGTAGAAGACTAATTTATTGTATTGCATCTTGTTTAGAGAACTATTTTATAAACATATGTGGGACAGTATGAGAAAGGACAGTTCAAGAAGCAGGAATTTGGCAATTGGTAATCAGCATGATCTGGGGGATAGCGCCACCGTGTCTGGGGATGGCTGGGGGAATACCAGCCTTTCTGTTACTGGACAGAGTGACGAGACAGGGAAGGTTTCTTAGACCTCTCTCTGGCCTGGATGACATTTCCTTCAAGACTGTCTACTTCCCTTTCCTCTAATGGCAGGTATGACAAAAGCAACTTTTGCTTGGCTTTCCTGGTATTTGGAGAGTGACAAGGGAGCACAGTCGTGGAGGATACAAGCCTTCCTATCATGAGAACAGAAAGCCATACTGTAAATTGAAATAACTGGGCAGTCTGACTTCCCCTCCTCAGTCTGTTGTGGAGTAGATTGTCCTGAGTCAGCCTTCCTGAATCTAATCTGATGGAGAGCCACACTCTGGACTGTCCTAAATTCACTGTTGTGATGCCTCCCGTGGTGGTGTATTGGGAGCATGTCATCCATACACGATACCAAGACTACTCATGATCCCATTTTCCACCCATTAGAGACACTAATGGCAATTCTGAGGGCTCTCTCCTCAGCCCTCTCTGAGCATCCTGTTTACCAGGGCTCTGTGGAGTGTAAAGCTTTATCTAACTGGGTGACATTTAATAGACTTTCTCGCTGACACTTCAAACTCAAGAGTGTAAAAGTGACCTAGGATAAGGTGTGTAGAAAGACAGAAAGTATAAAAGGAAAAGCAACAACAAAAAATAATCACATCCACAATAATAACCAACCCCATAAAATGTCTAGGAATAAAGTTAACAAGAGATGTGCATTGTATACATTTAAAAAAAAAACTCTCTAAAACTTTACTCAAAGGCATAAAGAAATACTTATATAAATGGAGAGACATACCATATTTATAAAATACTGTAAAGATGTCATTTCTTCCCAAGTTAGTCTATAAACTCAATGCAATCCCAATCAGAATCTGAGGAGATTTTTATAGGCATCAACAAGCTGATTCTAAAGTTCTTATGAAAGACAGAATGGGATGGAAAAGGTCGAGAAAACTTGTAAAAGAAGAACAATGGAGAGTTTTTTTTACCAGATATAGAAATATAATGTTAAATTCTAGTAATTAAAGATTGTGGTATTCGTGCAGAAACAGACAAGTAGAGCAATGGAGCAATCAACTGATTCTAGAAACTAGAAATGAATATATAGGGATTTAGTTTATGAGAAGGATAGCATTGCAGATCAGTGAAGAAATAATGGCTATTTGAAAAATGGTGTTGGATTAATTGCTACCTAATCAGAGAAAAATAGAGTTAAATCACCATCATATACTTAACAGAAAATTAAACTCCAAATGGACTAAGGATGTACATACAAAAAAAGTAATCTATAACATTTTTTCAAAATACCTAATCATCATATGGAAAGATGCTCAGATCAGTAGAAATCTGAAATGCAAATTAAAAATGACAATGAGGTACCATCTTGAAAGTCCCATTTGGTGAAAACAAAAAAGCTTGATAACATTTTGGGTTGGCAAAGATGAGGAGAAATGAGCACTGTTGGAAGGGAATTGGGAAATAATATCTGTCAAAATGTTTTTATAAAGTATGTGTCCTTGAATAGCTCACTTGGCGCAGTGTTGTAACACCAAGGTCAGGGTCCCCCACTGGCCATCCACCAAAAAAAAGAAAAAAAGTGCATGTGCTTTCATAAAGCAATTCCACTTCTGAAATATACCCTAAGGAAACACACAAAGAGTTATACAAAATAATATCCATTGTGGCATTGTACAAACAGTTGTGGAAAACTGGATAAGCCTAAAGGTGAATCTGGAGAAGAGTTGATTACATATTGTAAATGATGGTGTGTTTATACCATGGAATTTTACAGGGAGGCTATAAAGTCTGGAAACAAGGGTAGCATTTTGTTATATATTTCATGTAATATGAATAAAGCACTTATGTATTCTCCCATCTTTCCAAATTTGGGGGTGTATGGAGAATTAAAAATAATTAGGTAGCCCTAAGTACAGTGATGTGGAGAGACACTGAGCCATGGTGAAAGCAGAACGAGTAGATTGGATTGCACAGTCCTACCACACAGATACATGTACGTGCCTACATGTATGTACAGT
>NW_007734002.1:88446-89681 GCF_000696425.1 Galeopterus variegatus | reverse complement strand
ATTTTGTTATATATTTCATGTAATATGAATAAAGCACTTATGTATTCTCCCATCTTTCCAACTTTGGGGGTGTATGGAGAATTAAAAATAGGTAGCCCTAAGTACAGTGATGTGGAGAGACACTGAGCCATGGTGAAAGCAGAACGAGTAGATTGGATTGCACAGTCCTACCACACAGATACATGTACGTGCCTACATGTATGTACAGTCAGGGAAAGGAGATTGGCAGGGTCTACGCTGAATTTTATTTGTAGTGGTTAACTCAGGATAGGACAATGGGAATTGGAGGGGAGGGCAGAGTGGGGACATTCTTATTTCTCTCTCTCTTTTTATTGGACTAATTACAAAAGCTTGTTTTCGTGTATTACTCACATACTGAAAAACTGTTCCAGAGCGGTGCGAGTCAACATTGTGACATGGTTACTGAAACTGGAAAGTCTTCCAGGCGGAATGTGTAGAAATGGATTCTAGGACTGAGGAGGTTCCCCAAGGGCTTTCTGGGGGAGGCTGAGAATGAGGGAGAGGCCAAGAGAGTGGGATTCCTGGCTCCTGCTGTACTTCAGCCAGAACATCCCATTTACAAATGAACTGTGGAGATGGGGCTGCTGTTAAAAACAATACTTTGAAATTCAATTGCCCAGAATAAGGGTGATGATGGCCCCCACTTTGCTCTGCTCTGAGCCCTCCTGCGGGCCAGGGTTATTTCTTGCCTTCTCATCTCAAGATGGAAATAAATGCACTGGATGCACTCTGAGGAGACCACCCTGCATGGTGGAGGGACTGAAGACCAGAGAGACTGGTTGAGGACGCTGGGCTTGGGGAGGGCCAAGAGAGCGGACCTCAGTTATCGAAAGGGCTGTCGGGTGAGTAGACTGGTCTGTGTGGCACTAGGGTCAGAATTAAAGCAATGGGTATATGGAGCTTTCAGAGTTGTCCAAAGATGAAATGGGCTGCCCGAGCAGGTATTGGGTTCCCCATCCCTGGAGGTATGCAAGTGGAAACTCCCTGGCTATGAGCTTTGTGGCAGGGATTCCAACAACAGATGAGGGTTTGACTTGAGAACTTCCGAGGTTAATTCTTTTCACAAGTACTGATTAGTTCTTATGATTCAAGCAATATGTGGGGCACTGGAAATAAAGAGGTGATTGAGAGAGACAAGTTCTCCACTCTAGATAAAAAAGCAAACAAAGCAACAAACAAGTGAACTTTAAATTTTATAAATTGCTCCAAAGATA
>NW_007734002.1:70558-87714 GCF_000696425.1 Galeopterus variegatus | reverse complement strand
AAGTTCTCCACTCTAGATAAAAAAAGCAAACAAAGCAACAAACAAGTGAACTTTAAATTTTATAAATTGCTCCAAAGATAATAGAACATGGGGATGTGACAGAGTAACTGGAAGGAGGAACATTTTTAGGTAGGGAATCAGAGAAAGACCCTCTGAAGAGATATCTGAGCTGACACCTGGAGAATGAGAAGAGCCATTCATGCAGAGATCTTTGTGGACGGAGGGAAGAGAATACAGTAGCAGCATTAGTAAGCTGGTGCAGGACTTGAAGTGGGAGAATTCTGTGATCTGATTTGGGGTTTACAATGATCTGTCTAGCAATGGTGAGAAGTGGTAGTGGACATGAGGAGGGGAGGCAGGGAGACTAGTTAGGAGGCCATTGCTGTCAAGCAGGAGATAGATGATGCCAATTTTAACTAAGGTTGACAGTAGCAAAGTTGAAAAAAAGTGGATGGATTACAGTTTTATTTCTGTGATTCAAGATATCTGCTTCATTCAATCAATTGATCCCAGAATAGGTTGGCATTGTGAAATGACTGCTTCCTACCCAATGCGCTAATATTTATGGTTGGACTTGCTGTGGACTGGTTGAATTGTTTCCTCAAAGTTCATATATTAGAAGCTTAATTCCCACTGTTACTGTGGAGGGTGAGAAATCCTATTATAGTAATTAAAAGGTGGGGCCTTGAAGAGTTGATTAGATTGTAGGACCATGCCATAGTGAATGGACTGATAATTGTGGTCAGGGGCGTGGTTCTGAGGGCTTTAAAAGGAGAGCACATGAGAGTCTTTCTCTCTGCTCCACCATTTTCTGCCATGTGAGACCCACACATTGCTGTAAAGCCACCACCAAAGAAAACCCTTGCCAGATGTGTTCCTTGGAGTATGGACTTCCCAGCTTCTGAAACTGTAAGCAGTAAATTTCATTTTCTTATAAATTACCCTGTTCCAGGTATTTTGTTATAAGCAACAGAAACAGACTAATACAGATGTAAGGAGCTTTTAATCTCTTTGTGGGTAGCTGTTTTCTTATATATTGAGGTCCTGTTTGCAAATACCCAAAGGGATGGATGGCTAAGGTCTTCTTGTGGTACATGTTCTGACAGAGTTGCACAAATCCTACTGAGCCTCTTGTTAGACAAACCACAGTGCAGAAGACCAGGATTAGGTTGTGTCCTCACCTGGCTTCGTGATCCCCTTGGCTCTGTCACTTCCCCTCTTGCCTCATGCTCAGGAGATAGACTAGACCAAGAATATGGATTCAGGAGTCAAGAAGCCTGGGGATAATAACTGGCTATGCCATGTAGTAGTTGGAAAAGCTTAGGTGAATCAAGCTTCTCTGAGCCTTAGTTTTCTCATCTTAAAATGGGATTATTGTATTACATAAAATAATTCACATAATTTACTAACCACAATTACTTGGCTTTCAGAAAAGTACTCAACAAATGACAAACAGCAGTATCAACACCTTACATTGTCTTCACAGACATATCTTCACGCTGTCTTTGTTTCAGTTCATCTTTTGCTTTTCTCATGCCCCTGAAATTGCATTCCCTAATTTCATACATGTTCCTTCCCTTCCCCCACCTCCCATTGCCAAACCTCCCGGATGCTATTCTCCTTTCTTACTTGACTTTTTTCCTCTTTTGGCACTCTTGAACATATACCAGTTTTTTGAAATGCCCTCACCTTTTGGGTCATCCCATGAAACTGTTCTCTCCTGGAAGGTTTTAGTGTGGAGAGCACCATGATCACATTGCTACACTGGAAAACTTACTCAAAATCACACAACAGCACTTTCACAGTGCCTGGCACATAATATGTATTCAGTAAGTGTTAGCTAATGTTACTATTGGTTATTGTTACTCTCTGTGTTTCATAGCATACCTCTGTAATCTCACTTATCATACTGTGGTATTGTCTTTGATTTCCTTATCCAATAGACTCCTCGAAAGCAGAGACCTACTATTCACTCATGTCTGGTTCGTATTTTCTTCTGGAAACCTGGGAGGATAATACTTCCTTTCAGGCATGGCCAGATCACTTCCCTTGGATAGTGAAGTGTGAGCAGAAGTGGTATATATCACATCTGGGGGGAAAGTGTTTACTTGCCTGTTGTTACAGACCAAATGTTTGTGTCCCTTCAAACATGGTGGCATGTACCATGTCCCTTCACATGGTGAAGTCACGTACCTCTGGTGTGACTGTATTTCAAGAAAGAGTCTTTAAAGAGCTAATAAAGCTTAAGTGAACATAAGGGTGGGGCTGTAATCCAATAGGATTGGTGTCCTTACAAAGAAAGGAAGAGACATAAGAGATCACTCTCTCTCTCTGTGTACATACAGAGAAGAAGCCATGTGAGGATACAGCGAGAAGGCAGCTGTCTGCAAGCCAGAAAGGGGGTCCTTACCAGAAACCAACCCTGATGGCACCTTGTTCTTGGACTTCCAGCCTCTAGAACTGTAACACAATAAATTTTGTAAGGTTAAGCCACCTAATCAGTATTTTGTTATAGCAGCCCAAACTGACTAATACACCAGTGTTCAGCCCTTCAGTTTATTTTTCCCTTGCATAGCAAATGTGGAGTCACGTGTTGATATGAAAATGCAATGCTGAGCCACTAATGGATGACAGTAGCCATGGAGGGTCCCCAAGATCTGCAGCACACTGTAGATGAGTGATAAATCTGTTATTTTATGACACTGAGATTTTGGGGGTTGTTACTGCAGGAAAGCCTAGTCTAGTAAGACTAAAACAGAACTCTATCCCTAGAGTCTAATGCTATATTTAGCACTTACAGGGCCTTAATAAATGGGGTGGAAAGAAAAAATGAATAAAGAGAGAACAGTAAAAACAAAAACAAACATAAAGCCAGGAAGGCATTTGCTTATGTTTATGTGCTGGAGTGTTTGGCTGATTAGTTTAGTGTCTTAACAGTCTTTCATATTTCTGTAGCATTCACAAGAGGCTTGCATACCTAGATCCTACACATCGTTCTTAGAGCCAGGACCCTAGGGGGAGCTGAGTCTCACAGGTGTTACATCGTGGCAGAGCAAGAACTCAAGTCTCTTGACTCGTGATTCAGGACTCTGTCCGTTTCCCCTAATATCTACAAAAAAGGCCAAATTTGTGGACTGAAGTTGCATAGGTTGTCATCAATCACCAGGGGGCCTGGCCACAGTGTGCCTGTCTCTGTACCAGGCTAGATCAACCCTTGGCAAGACAGGCTGGAGCACGTCCTAATAATGGAAATACTGGAATTCATGCCCTAAAGATGTCAACACACACACACACACACATATTCTTCCTCTCTCACTCTGTGTCTTTCTCATGTGTTTATATGTAGTTCTATATGAATTTCAACTACATACATGTCTCCATATGTGCACACTCACATGTATGCCTGCACACATGTATAGACGTGCTCATACATACTGATACATATTTAAATAACTCTTTCACTTATTCACATGCATTCATATGTACACACATTCACATGCCCATGTATATAAACACATGTAAATATGCTGACACAAATGCTGGTGTATACTTAAATACATTCACAAATATCCACACACAAATACATAAATGAAAATAATGCACATTATTTGTATTATTTTGAATAAATATACATTCATTCTTAAGTACTTTCACATATCCTAGATATATACACACTCACAGGTACATGCACATCCACAGTTACACATTTCCATATGTGTATATATAAACATAGAAATACATATACTTATATCTGTATACCTATATGTGGCCATACACATTTCTCTTTGTGGTTACGTGTCTAAATATATTCAAATTAGCATAAACATATCCACGTGTCTATGTGTGCATTTGCGCAATCCTGCAATCCCATAATATACACATGTACATGCAAACACATAGATGCTGTAGTGCACACACTTATGCACGCTCATAAGCACATTCTCTCTAGGTCTCAGCTCTGGGTCTTTCTCTGTTAGACAGCCAGAGGGTCTGCTCTAGATCAGGACCCCCTTTCCTCTTCTCCGTTGTCCATTCCTCCTGTCCTGACTTCTACCTTCCTCTTGCATAGACTCAAAGGGAGTCCCTGGGAAGGTCAGATGAAGGACAGGCATTCTCAGCCCTCCCCTTGTCAGGAATGGATAGAGACCCCTGTTGCTTTGCTGGCTGCCTCTCTCTGCTCTCAAGTCTGTTAGCTCTGGTGAATAAAGCCAGGCCCTGGGAAGCAGACAGTTAGGCCTGGGGACTCCAGCTGTTTATAGAGCTGCTATGCACTCCTGCTGTTTTTGGAGAACAAACATAGCCTGGAAGGTTTTAGACATTGGAATCGTCTCCATATTATCATGCATTCACGGAGTACAGCCAGCTCTTTGGATGCTGGAGAGGCAGAGCCCTGGGCTGGAAGTCAGGGAGCCTAGGCTGACCATGCCACTAATTAGCTGTGTGTCCAATGGCAAGTGCAATTCTCTCTCTGGCCTCCAGTTTCCATGTCTGTTCGATGAAGTTCCCTGTCAGCTCTAATTCTCTGTGATGAAAGCAGACAAGAAAGGGCTGGATAATCCCAAACATTCAGGAAATAAATATTTATATTTGGCTCAGGAGACCATGTGCTTTGGGATAGGTCCAAGTTCAAATTCTACCTCTGCCACTTACTAGCTGTGTGTCCTTAGGTAAATAACCTAACCTTTCTGATCCTCCATTTCCCCATCTATTGACTGGGGATAACCTTTTCTACCTTTTGAGGTTTGTTGTGAGGCCTAACTGAGATGACATATACAGAAGTGCTCTGTATACTGCGTGACACGTAGTAGCGTCTAATGTGTTCTTCAAAAACAGGCTGTGGTTTTTGTTGTTATATTAATATGAGTCCAGTCTTGCACCCTAAGCACACTTTGAGTGACAAGGAAAGAGGCTTGAATGGGAAAGTGGTCCAAAGGGTTTGGTTGGCAGGATCTAGGGAAGAGAGAAGCTGAAGGGAGGGGAATCTTGGCCACTGCAAAGAGCACTGGGCCTGGGTTTCTGTCACCACTGTTTCATGCTCTGTGACCTCGCTCAAGTGACATCACCACTCTAGCCATATGAGTCCTTCTCTGTAAAATAAAGCACTGAATTAGATGCTTTCTTAATGTTTCTTCTAGCTCTTATATTTTTAGTTTTTTTCTCTAAGTCATTGTCAAAGGAAATTGAACATGTATAGATAATTAAGAAGCCAGTAAGAAAAATTACAGTATTATGGAATGTACAAGCTGGAAAATGGCAACCTCCGTCCTACACTGGATTAACTTTAATAAACAGGGAGAAAAGTATGTCACCTATGGACCACTCCTGAGGAAGCACATCATTGCTGATCCTTCGTTTCCTTTCTGAAGATTATTCATCTCCACCCAGGGGCCATTTCTTCTGGGCTCCTCTTGTTGGTAATCTCTGTTGTCATTATTTACTGTTTTCTCCCGAGGTGTGCTGAGACTGGCACAATATGGGGTTGGATTTCCACTTTTGATAACACTTAGCTTAAGTGTGCTTTGTAGGTCCCCAGCCTCCCAATTTCTTGAGTCTGCACTCTTCGATGTTATGTCAGTGTGGTGCAGAACACACACTTATCTACGGGTTATGAGAACTAGGTTGTAATCCCTGCTAAGTCACTAACTAGTTCTGTGGTATGATCTTACCAAATCTGTTTCCTCAGCTGTAAAATGGGGAGCATTGCATGGCCTATATCTACTTTACAGAGTGGTTGTAAGGCCAACATTTTGGTGAAGGAATCAGGTGAGGGAGCGAATGTGAAAATGTGCTGAGAATTATAAGTGGCATTTAATATTAATAGCTGACATTCTTTGTACATATATTTTGTGTCAGGCACTGTGTTTGGCACTTTCCATACTTTATCTCTTAGTCCTCACAACAGGCCACGAGGTGGATGCTGTGGGTATCCCCATTTTACAGATGAGGAAGCAGACTTAGGCTAGCGTGCCCAAGGTCACAGGGCGGAGCCTCAAATTTTGTCTGAGTGTGGAAGACGGTGTCCTAATTACTTTGCTGTACCCTGTCTCTGTAGAAAGCAAAAATGCAGCAGGTGTCAGTCTGTAAAGGTAGAAGATACGGAGGGAAGGGAGGGAGAAATCAAGGCTCTGAGAAGTCTAAGGATTGCTCAGGATCACACAGTGAATCAGTGGTAGTGTTGCAGCTTCAATATCCAATCTCTATCATTACCATTATCATTATCATCAAAAACATTTAGTAAACATTTACAAAGCATTTACTGTGATAAACACTTTCCTGTCGTTAACCAAGCATTTGCGCAGTAATATAATAACTGTTCCCACCCCCATGCTACAGTGCTGTGGGTGTCTCTGTAGGGGCACCTGATTCAGACTGCAGGGCCTAAACAAGGATTTCAGAGATGGCTGGTGAGGGAACATCTAAATGATGTCCAGTGATTACCTTCAGTCCTAATTACAAATAAATACAAAGACACAAACATTTATTATATCTCTACTGCAAACATTTAGTATCTGTATGTTTGATATACCTCAAGATAGGTACAATGGAATAAAACAACTAAAATTGGCAGATGGATAAAAGCAATTTCTAAATGTATGATTTTTGAGACTTGAACGCAGACGCGAGAGAACATTATAAAATATGCCTACACACACACACACACACACACACAGAGTTACCAAATCTGTAAATACTAAAATGGAAATCCTTGAAGATTGATCTGGATACCTTCCTTTACTAAGTAAATAAACTTCTGGATTCATTATCTTAAAGATGATACTAAAAGGAAATATTAATGGAAGTGAAGATTTTTGATAAATTTCAAAATACCAGGAGTTCTAAAATAAACTACTGTTTAAAATTTACAGTTGATTTAACAAGGATAACCAAGCAATCTTTATTAGAGTAACTGAGTTAATGTCATAGCAGGCAAACTCTGGAATCTCAATGGCTTACCGAAGTAAAGGTATATTTCTCTCCTACATGAAGTGTGGTATGGGTCGGGCAACCTCATAAAGCAACATTCTCTGGAAGACCATGATCTTTGCAGCAAGGAAAGAGGGATGGAGAAGACACTCGACTCTTACCAGCCCTACTGTAAATATGATACAAGTCACTTCAATTCATACCCAAGGACCAGAGCTAGTCATATGGTCCCAACTTAATTGCAGAAAGATCTGGGAAAAGTACGAAGACACACGGAATATTTGGTGTGCTCCGTGTTGGCCACACCCTCCAACATTACATTCTTTGGGGATATTTTTCAGCAAAAATATCATTGTGACCTAATAAAGGAAATTGTGTGTGCCTGTGTGTACACCCCCATATACACACGTGCACCCCTCTCTTCCAAGGTTCCCTCAAAGAGGAAGCCCCTACCAGAAGCATATTTGGCTACCATTGAAAATGTTTCTATCTGAGTAATTGCTGGATGAAAAGGAAGGGGGCAATTAGGTGTTTTACTGTAGGGAGACACGCTATTATAAGAATTGTTGTTTTCTTCCCTATATCTTTCCCCATGATAGAAATAATAGATTAAATAAAAAAAGGTGTTACAACTAACTAAAATAGGGCATGTAAAGAAGAGAAGCAGGCTTTCCCTTCAGGAGAAAGTAAGTGTGCATTTAGACATGAAGAATTTGAAGGAGGAGGAGACATACTATACACAGATAGAAACTGAGATTTGCAACTCAGAAAAGTATTTAGCATAGGGGTGTAAAGTTTGAAGCCAAAAGCCTAAGGTTGAAGCCATGGAGACAGATGAGCTCTCTCTCAGGGAAAGTGCTCTCATTTAAGGTTGACAGAAAGCGCGTGTTTTTGGAGCCATAAGAGTGTCATGGGTAAAAGAAGTGAGTGAACTATATGACTCAAGTTTGGAAGAAAATTTTGGAAGAAAAAGATTAGATTACTTACTTAGATTGTCTAATGTTTAAGTTGTCTCTTTCCACCCAACTTAAAGATTAGAAAATCTAAGTAAGGCCATCATTCTAAATCAGCTCCAACAGCCCATGTAAGGTCACTAACTGCCGGCCTTTCCCCAGTAGGCTCTGATTTCAAACTGTTCAAAGTCCCAGAATGAAATTCTGGAGAAAATTCAGGTACAAATTAAGATAGAGTGAATTACTGAATTCGCTTTCTAATAAAAACTTGGAATTAAAAACCAAAAACCAATATTTTCCTGCATACCCCACAGGCAATAACTTAATGAGGTCAGTATGTTAATCACCATTCATATTTTACAGATGAGGAAACTGAGGCTTAAGGACGTGAAACAAATAAGCTCCTCACAGATGTGAGTGAGCTCAGGTTTAAGTGACTCCAGAGCTGGACTTTTAATCACCACACAAAATAAGGGTATGTCCTTATTCTTTTAGGAATCTGTATCAAGGAAATAGATTCCTGCTGGTCTTTACAGGGAAACAAGTTGTGTGTGTGTGTGTGTGTGTGTGTTGTGGTGGGGTTGGGGGGGTGGGGCTTGTGTTGGTGGAGAGGAGAGTGTAGACATGTGCACCTGTCCTTAAATAACATCCTTTACATAACCAAGTGGTCTAGGCACTGACTTGGTTTGATAACCATTTACCATTTGGGAAGAAAAGTAGAAACATTAATACTCACTGCACAAACATTATGAATAATGCAAATGTCAACATGCTTCTGATTTGGGAGGAGAAGAAGAAAAGTAGATGGAATCATTAAGAGTTCTTGTAAGACATCCATTCAAAGTGTGGACCTGGACACCCAGTGAAAAGTAGCTGTGTTTGTTTCTAGTTAATAGGTGGGATCATCTCCATTTGGAGATGAGGCCTGTTAGCTTTAGGGAGTTTCATTGGTTGTCCTTTTAATGTGGGCAGGGTCTTCTTGACCATATCAAGACAGGCCTGTTTATAAAGGGACAGACTTTGGACCATTTGCCCTGTGATCTACAGAGCTCAGTGATCTTCATCAGTCTGGGACTGAAAGTTTCAATCTAATCTCCATAAATGTTTAGGACCAAATGTTGGTTTGAATTGACAAACGATATATCTGATTTGGTTTATTTATTTTAAAAAATGATTGAGTACCTGTTATTGAATCATTGTGCTGCTAGCTGCTGAAGTTACCATGGGAAATGAGACAAGATTTCAGCTTGAAAAGAACTTATATTATAGTGACAGGAGGGACAAATAAGCAGACTGGTACAGAGGTAAATGTAAGTGCCAAGTGCTATTGTGGGAATTGTAAAATGTGTCATGAGAATGGACAGAAGGGACCATTTCATCCTTGGGCCAAGCACATATGTGAAATCACATACAAATACATCTGTGTTACAGTGGGAAGGCTTCCTATGTAGGTAATTCTAAACAGAGTCTGAAAGGAGAATAAGAATTGGCAAGGGAAAGGAACCTGGAGTGGGTGCTCTCCGCAGAGGCCTGACAGCATCAACAGAAGCCTGTAAACCAGAGAGCAAGAGACCACCTATGGGGAGAACGCTAAGCAACTAGTAGAGTATGCAGCAGGCGAAAAAAGAGATGACGCAGGGCAGAATCACAAGGAGCCTTCTAAGATTGGCAAGAAATTTGGGTTTAATGCTGGAGATAATGGAGAGCCATGGGGAGGGTTTAAAGTAGGGGAGTGGTGTGGTAAGATTTGTGTTTTAGAGAGACTGCCGTGTCAAAAGGAATGGATTGGAGGGCAAGATGGAAGCCAATGAGAACCCTTTGCAGCAATATGAGCTACAAGCCACGATGGAAGCCTGAAGTACACTAGGGGCACACAGATGTCTAGAAGCAGATGGTTTAGAAAACTTTGAGAAAGTGACATGTATAGGACTAGGTGATGGACTGGCTGCTTCTCACTCTACTCATAAAGAGTTAACTTTAGGTTGCTCTGATTGCACCAGTACTATCGATATTCAAGGGCTGAGAAAAGATTTAGAGTTTCATTGCTTCTATTTATAATTACCATGTAATATTCACTCCTTGCAGAAATTTGAAAAGCATAGAGATAATGAAAGAAGAAAATGAAAATTATCTGTAAGTCCATGATCTAGAGATAACCACTATTAACATTTTGGTATTTTTCCTTCTAGCCTTTTTTTCTAGGGTAATTGATTTATTTTAAACTTTTTACTATGTAAAAATTTAAATACATCCAAAAGTAAAATAAATAGTACAATTAACAAAATATACTCACTTTGGGGCAAAGGAGATGAATAGACATTTTTTTAAAGGAAGACATACAAATGGCCAACAGGTACATGAAAAATGCTCAACATCACTAGTCATCAGAGAAATGCAAATCAAAACCATACTGAGATATCATCTAACCCTAGTTAGACTGGTCATTATTTAAAAGACCATGAATAACAAATGCTGGTGAGGATATGGGAAAAGGGGAACTCTCCTATACTGTTGGTGGGACTGCAAATTAGCACAGCCACTATGGAATACAGTATGGAGGTTCCTCGAACGGCTACAGATAGAACTACCATATGATCCAGCAATCCCACTACTGTTCATATATCCAAAGGAATGGAAATCATCATGTCAAAGGGATACCTGCATTGCCATGTTCACTACAGCTCTATTTACAATAGCCAAAATATGGAACCAACCTAAGTGTCCTTTGACAGATGACTAATAAGGAAAATGTGGGACCCACCGACCCCTAGGCCCTGAGGCAGCAGCACCGAACCTGCACCTGCTGTGGGATCCAGGCCAGGCCAGGTGAGCCCCCAGCCCCAAGAGTCTCAACCCACTCAACTGCAGGCCCTGAGGCAGCAGCACGGCATTTGCGGGATCCAGGCCAGGTGAGTCCATGCCCAGAGAGGCCTGGCTTGCTGACCCCCAGACTCCAAGGCAGGCACAGGCAGCTAAACATCAGCAAATCTCCCTGCCACTGCTTCAGACACCAGAGTGGAACGAGTGGACTGTGAAACCCTCTGCCACAATGACTAAACACCGATGGAGAGATACTAGAAATATGAAAAACCAAGAAAGTATGACACCACCAAAGGAATATAATAATTCTCAAGTTCTTGATCCTATAGAATAGGAAGTCCTATAGAACAGCAATAATTCTAAGGAAACTAAATGAGATACAAGAAGACTCAGTTAGACAACACAATGAAATGAGAAAAAGTATACAGGACTTGAAAGGGGAAGTGTACAAAGAAATCAGTGCCCTGAAAAAGAATGTAGCAGAGCTTGTGGAGCTGAAGGATTCATTCAACAACATAAAAAACACAACAGAGAATTTAACCAGCAGGCTAGAACAAGCAGAAGAGAGAATTTCTAAACTTGAAGACAGCCTGTTTGAAATTACACAGGTGGACAAAAAAAAAAAAAAAAAAAAAAAAAAGGAAAAAAGAATTTAAAAAATTGAAGGGAATCTAAGAAAGATAACAGACAACGTTAAGTGTTCAAATACCTGAATCATGGTTATTCCAGAAGGGGAGGAAAGAGGAAATGGCATCGAAAACATTTTCAATGAAATAATAGCAGAAAACTTCCCAGGTATAGGGAGAGATACAGACCTTCAGATTCAGGAGACTCAAAGATCCCCAAACGTATTCAACCCAAGAGGTCCTCCAAGACAGGTTATAGTCAAATTGGCAAAACACAAAGACAAAGAGAGAATCTTAAAAGCTGCAAGAGAGAAGTGTGAAGTCACCTATAAGGGAACCCCTATCAGACTAACATCAAACTTTTCATCAGAAACCCTAAAAGCCAGAAGAGAGTGAGATGATATATTCAAAATACTAAAAGATAAAAATTGCCAGCCACGAATACTTTACCCAGCAAGATTATCGTTCTGAAATGAAGAACAAAGAGTATCTTTCCCAGACAAACAAAAACTGCAGGAGTTCACTACCCCACCACCAGCCTTACAAGATTCTGAAGTGAGTACTGGTCTGGTACCAGAAAAAAAACCATTACTATCATGAATACTAAAGAAAGAAAAAAACCCACCAGTAAAATAAAAATGCTAACAATAAAGAGAAAAAATTTTTACCTACCATTCCAAGAAACCAATAAACATAGAAGATAAAAAATAAATCAGAAAGAAAGGAACAAAAGATATTTAAAACATCCAAACAAAAAACAATAAAATGGCTGTAGTAAATCAACACCTTTCAATAATAACTCTTAGTGTGAAAGGATTAATTTCCCCAATCAAAAGACAGACTGAATGATTGCATTAAAAAGATGGACCCAACAATATACTGCTTTCAAGTGACTGACCTCACCTGCAATGACACACATAGACTAAGAGTAAAAGGATGGAAAAAGATATATCATGTAAATAGAAATGAAAAACGAGCTGGAGTAGCTATTCTTATAAAAGAGACTTTAAACCAAAAGCCATAAAAAGAGATAAGGAAGGCCACTGTATAATGATAAAAGGATCTATCCAAGAAGAAGACATAACAATCATAAATATATATGTACCCCAAATCAGAGCACCCAGATTTATAAAGCAAACATTATTAGATCTAAAGAAAGAGATAGACACTAATACTGTAATAGGAGGGGGCCTGAACACCCCACTCTCAACATTGGACAGCTCATCTAGGCAAAAAATCAACAGATAAACACAAGATCTAAACAACACTTTAGACCAGTTGGACTTGGCAGATATCTACAGAACATTTCATCCAACAACCTCAGAATATTCATTCTTCTCATGAGCACATGGAACATTTTCCAGGATAGACCACAATTAGGTCACAAATCAAGTCTCAACAAATTAAAAAAAAAATTAGAATTATTCCATGTATTTTTTCAGACCACAATGGATTAAAACTAGAAATCAATAACAAATGAAACTCTGGGAATTATACAAATACATGGAAATTAAATAACATTTTACTCAATGACATAGGGGTCCAAGAAGAAATTAAAAAGGAAATCAAAAAATGTACCCAAACTAATGAAAATAATGACACATCATACCAAAACCTGTGGGATACTGCAAAAGCATTTCTAAGGGGGAAATTTATCACATTAAATGCTTACTACAGAAAAATGGAAAGATAGCAAGGAAACAACCTAATACTTCATCTTAAATAACTTGAAAAACAAG
Organism: Galeopterus variegatus; assembly: GCF_000696425.1. Lineage (NCBI taxonomy): Eukaryota > Metazoa > Chordata > Mammalia > Dermoptera > Cynocephalidae > Galeopterus > Galeopterus variegatus. The sequence continues at coordinate 74,652 of NW_007734002.1, read as the reverse complement.
AGCAATCCAAACCCAAAGTCAGTAAATAGAAAGAAATAATTAAAATCAGAGCAGCACTAAATGAAATAGACACCCAAAAAATGATACAGAAGATCATTGAAACAAAAAGTTGGTTTTTTGAAAAGGTAAATAAAATTGACAAGGCATTAGCAAGGCTAACTAAAAAAAGAAGAGAGAAGACACAAATAACAAAAATTAAAAAGGAAAAAGGTGATATTACAACTATACCTCAGAAATATAAGGAATCATTAGAGGTAACTATAAACAACTGTATGCCAACGAATTTGAAAATCTGGAGGAAATGGATGAACTTCTGGGCACACACAAACTACCAAGACTGAGCCAAGAAGACATAGAAAATCTGAACAGACCAATAACAATCAAAGATATCGAAGCTGTTATCAGCAGTCGCACAACAAAGAAAAGCCCAGGATGGGGTGGCTTCACTGAAGAGTTCTACCAAACCTTTAAAGAAGAATTAATACCAATTCTCTATAAACTATTCAAAAAAACAAACAGAGGCCATTCTCCCAAACTCATTCTATGAAGCAAACAGCATCCTGATACCAAAAACCAGACAAAGATACAAAAGGAAAAGAAAACTACAGGTCAATATCTTTGATGAATGTAGATGCAAAAATCCTCAATAAAATACTAGCTAATAGAATACAGCAACACATACATAAAATTATACACCATGATCAAATGGGATTCATCCCAGGGATAAAGGTTAGTTCAACATACACAAGTCAATAAATGTGATACACCACATTAACAAAATTAAAGATAAAAACCACATGATCATCTCTATAGATGCTCAAAAAGCATTTGGCAAAATTCAACATTTGTTCATGATAAAGACTCTATAAATTGGATATAGAAGGAAAATATCTCAACACAATTAAAGCCATATATGACAAACCCACTGTCAGTATCATCCTGAATGGGGAAATGTTGAAAGCTTTTCCCTTAAGAACAGTAACTAGAAAAGGATGCCCACTCTCACCACTCCTATTCAATACAGTATTGGAAGTGCTAGCCAGAGCAATCAGGGAAGAGAAGGAAATAAAGGGCATCCAGATTGGAAAAGATGAAGCCAAACTGTCCCTGTTTGCAGGTGATATGATCCTATATATTGAATAGCCTAAAAACTCTACAAAAAAACTCTTAGAATTGATAAATGATTTCAGCATAGTTGCAGGATAGAAAATCAACACACAAAAATCAGTAGCATTTCTTTTTTTTTTTTTTTCTTTTTGTCTTTTTTCGTGGCCAGCAACGGATCGTAACCCTCAGTGTCACGCCCGTACCGGACCGGGACCGGCAATGGGATCGCAACCCTTGGTGTTGCTCCCGCACCTCGCTCAGCCAGTGAGCGGCCGGTCTGTATGTGGGATCCGAACCCTCGGCGGGAGCGCTGCCATGCTTCCCAAGCGGCGCACTGTAGCAGTGCGCCACCGGGCTGGCCCAAAAATCAGTAGCATTTCTATATTTCAACAACAAACTAGCAGAAAAAGAAATCAAGAAAGCTAGCCCATTTACAATAGTTACCCCAAAAATAAAATACCTAGGAATAAAGTTAACCAAGGATGTGAAAAATGTCTGTGATGAGAGCTACAAACCACTGTTGAGAGAAATTAAAGGGGACACCAGAAGATGGAAAGATATCCCATGCTCTTGGATTGAAAGAATTAACATCGTGAAAATATCGATACTACCCAAGTGATCTACAGATTCAATGCAATCCCCATCAAAAGTCCAATGACATTTTCCTCAGAAATGGAAAAAACAATTCAAACATTCATATGGGATAACAAAAGACCATGAATAGCCAAAGCAATCCTGAGTAAGAAAAAAAATAAAGGACGAGGCATAACATTACTGGACTTTAAACTATACTACAAAGCTATAGTAACCAAAATAGCATGGTACTGGCATAAAAACAGACACACGGACCAATGGAACAGAGTAGAGAATCCAGAAATCAACCCATACACCTACAGCCATCTGATCTTTGACAAAGGCACCAAGTCTACACGTTGGAGAAGAGAGGGCCTCTTCAGTAAATGGTGCTGGGAAAATTGGACATTCATATGTAGGAGAATGAAACTAGACCCATATCTTTCACCATATACCAAAATCAAATCAAAATGTATTAAAGAATTAAACATACATCCTGAAACAATAAAACTCCTTAAAGAAACATAGGGAAACACTCCAGGAAGTAGGATTGGATACAGACTTTATGAATACAACCCCAAAAGCACAGGCAGATAAACAAATGGGATTATATCAAACTAAAAAGCTTATGCACAGCAAAAGAAACAATTAACAGATCGAAAGATAACCAACAGAGTGGGAGAAAATATTTGCATAATATACATCTGACAAAAGATTAATATCCAGAATATACAAGGAACTCAAAGAACTCTATGGCAAAAAACCAAATAATCGAATTAAAAAATGGGTAAAGTAGCTGAATAGACATTTCTCAAAGGAAGATATGCGAATGGCCAACAGACCCATGAAAAAATGCCCAACATCACTCAGCATTTGGGAAATGCAAATCAAAACCACTTTGAGATACTGTCTCACTCCAGTTAGGATGGCTAATATCCAAAAGACTGAGAATGACAAATGCTGCAGAGGATGCAGAGAAAAAGGAACTCTCCTACACTGTTGGTGGGACTGAAAAATGGTGCAGCCTTTATGGAAAATAGTATGGAGGTTCCTCAAACAATTACAGATAGATCTACCACATGACCCAACTATTCCACTGCTAGGTATATACACAGAGGGATGGAAATCATTATGTCAAAGGGATACCTATACTACCACATTTATTGCAGTGCTATTTACAATAGCCAAGAGTGGGAACTCAGCCTAAATGCCCATCATCAGATGAGTGGATAAGGAAAATGTGGTTTATCTACATGATGGAATACTACTCTGCTATATAAAAAAAGAAATACTACCATTCACAACAACATGGATGGACTTAGAGAAAAATTATATTAAGTGAAATAAGCCAGGCGCTGTAAGAGAAATACCGCATGTTCTCACTTATTTGTGGGAGCTAATAAAAATAAATAAATAAATATACAAACAAATAAACCAAGGGTGGGGGGAGAAGACACAGCAATCATAATAATTCCTTGAACTTGTTAAGGCAAGTGAACTGACATGATGTTGATGGGGGTGGAGGGGAAGGGAGAGAGGGAGGGAGGAAAAGGAGGAATTGGTAAAGGAACATGAAAATCAACAACATTGTATATTGATAGATTAAGATAAAAATAAAAAGGAAAATGTGGCATATATGCATGATAGAGTACTACTCAACCATGAAAAAGAATGAAATTGTGCCATTTGCAGCAACATGGATGAGTCTGGCGAATATTATGTTAAGTGAAAAAAGCCAGACCAGGAAAGAAAAATACTGCATCTTCTCACATATAATTAAGTTCTATGAAAGAACAAAAGAGAGAGAGAGAGAGAGAGAGCGAGTGAGAGAGCACGCAAGAAAAGACAAGACCACAACAACTCATTGAACTTTCAGAAGGAGAGAACAAACCTAAGGTTAGTAGAGATGTGGGGGAAGGGATGGAGGGGTTTGGGGAGGGACAGATCAGGTAAAGGGCATAAAGAAAAATCCTGGGGCCGGCCCGTGGCTCACTTGGGAGAGTATGGTGCTGATAACACCAAGGCCATGGGTTCGGATCCTATATAGGGATGGTCGGTTCACTCACTGGCTGAGCATGGTGCTGACAACACCAAGTCAAGGGTTAAGATCCCCTTACTGGTTATCTTTAAAAAAAAAAAAAATCCTGATTTGTAATAATGAATATGCTAATGATAATTAAAAAAAGAATAAAAGGAAAAAAAAAGTAACCACTCCATTCTAACAATAAACTTACACATACCATATTTATATCTGCACATTTTGAGTTAAATGTTTCATATGTTTTGAAAAAAACCAAAATCTACCCATTTCAACTTCTATAATCAGCAGTCTCCCGTCATTCTGCAGTTGAATTTTTTCTTTTTCCTTTTTGTCTTTTTTCGTGTCCGGCAACGGATCGCAACCCTCAGTGTCG
>NW_007734002.1:48462-69714 GCF_000696425.1 Galeopterus variegatus | reverse complement strand
GTCGCGCCCGCACCTCGCTCAGCCAGTGAGTGGGAACCGGTCTGTATGTGGGATCCGAACCCTCGTTAGGAGTGCCGCCGCGCTCCCAAGCGGCGCACTGTAGCAGTGCGCCACTGGGCTGGCCCTGCAGTTGAATTTTAAACTGCAGGAGGTCTTCATATTTTCTTTTAATCTAAAAGTTTAGCCTGTTGTATAATTTTGTTTTTGTAATTTTGGGTGTTTGGCATGTGCTAGCCCTGCTAGCTCTTTGGCTATTTTCAAATGTTATGTCTTTACCAAAATTACTGAATAGAATAGTAAAAGCCTCAAAGCCTCATGGTATACCACTGGAGACCTGAAAAAAACACCTGATTCTCCACTTCCTTGGGGAAGACCAGTGCAGAGGATAAATATTTCAGGGAGACTGATAATCCCAGCTGGAAATAGCAGCTTGTGCTGTGACTCACTCACCATAGTTGTCTCAGCAATGGAACCAAAGCTGTTGATGAAAATGTTGCAGCTCACATTCACCGGGGGACCTGCCAATCAAGAGAGATTCCTGCTTAGCTCCGTGGCCACAGAGAAACCCCCAGGATAGGACCCGTTCCTGGAACAGTGACTTCAGGGATGGATCCCCTTGGTGAAGGAGACCCTTGCTTGCCCTCCACCTCACCCCCAAGCACTTAGAATTCCCAGCCACCATTTAACATCTCTATGCCAGACTCCCTTGTTCCCAAGTGAGTGCCAGGTACAGAATACCAGAGGCTGAGCTGAGATGTACTTTCATTAACACAGGATGATTCATCATCCTGCCATCTGGTTGAAATCCCTTCCCCAAACCCCAACGGCTGCCTTCTAATTTGTGGCTGAAATGTATTTATGGCTACAACATTTGGAGGCCATTTTGGGAATTGCAAGCAACAGCAAGTTGCTTGCTTTGAACTTATGAACCAAGAATAGTTGTCTGAAAGGGTGTTGATGGGAACTACCAGCTGAAGAATCCAGAGGGAACCTCAAGGGGAAGTCCGCAAGTGTTTGCTAAATACTTTCCCAGCAAGTTTTTGAATCCTACTGCAAAGCATAGGAAAGAAGTGGAGGGGTATTCTCTGCTTTAGTATCTCATTGTTAGAGAGAATTCTGTTTAGTTGAGGCCCAATCTCTTATTTTTTTATTATTAATTATAGCATTTACCAGTTACTGAGCATTACAGGGTTTGCTGCTCTGCTGAGAGTATTATTAGCATCATCTTATTTCATGCTTTCAACAAATCCACAAGAAGGAATTGTTATTACCTCCATTTTATAGATGAGGAAACAGGCTCAGAGAGGTTAGATTATTTGTCCATGGCCACATAGATAGTAGATGGTTGAGCCAGTTTGAGTTCATATTTGTCTAACTCCAAAGGTGATCATCTTAATGGAAATTAAGAAAGGGGCATGCTCAAGGTCACACAGACAGTGGCAGAATCCAGAATTTTAAGCACTGGGCTTCCACAGAAGCTGACAAGAGGGCTGGCATAAAATAACCAAAGAGGAATGTGAGACCATGGGTAAGAGTGATAAAAGCAGTAGGGGTCCAGGTGAGAGAAGTTCTGAAGAATGAGACAGGAAAGACCTCATAAAGGTGATGACCTTGTGATGACCTTAAGGTGGAGATAGGACTTGGGTAATAGGTCATAATCATTCACATGAAGATTGTAATTAGCAATTTGTGAATTTTTTCAGGCCCACTTTTTTGTTAGTCCCCATGAGGGACTGAGGTAGGTGAGGCAGAATTATTGTCCCTTCTTCATAAATGGAGCACAGAGAGTTTTAGTAACTCTTCCAGGCTCATTTAGCTAACAGGCAGTGGAGCCACAACTTGAACCAAAATTTTCTGATTGCGGAAAGAAGGAAGTAGCTAACGTTGTGTCCTCTGGTACCCACTTCATTCTGTCCCTCTTGAAAAAGTAGCCCAAACATTTTACCCAAACTCAGCCAAGATTTCCTTCTTTTCAGAAATCTTAGTGTATAGGAGGGGACTCAGTCTTGGGGTGAATCTAGGTTTTTCCTTCAAGGGAGTGTCAGGTCCTCTGGGTCTTAGATGTAACTTCAGCACTCACTGGCTGTTTGACCTCAGAAATGCTTCTTCCCTTCCCTGGGTCTCAATTTCCCCATCAATCTGGAGGGAGGGTAGCTCTTTTTAAAAAATTTTTAATTTTATTTATTTTTTATTTTATCATTACACAGTGTAAACATTTTTTGTGGCCCTTTACCAGTTTCTCCCTTACTCCCTGGAGGGAGAGTAACTCTTGATCTATGTAGTCATTCTCAGTTCCAGTGGTTTGGAATTCCCTTATGGAAGCTATCCATTTGAATTTCAGGATTATGGGATTTCAGGCTGGAAGGTTTCTTAAAGGTCACCTCATCACCTCTTTCTCCAACTCATGTGCAGACAGGGCTATCGGCAGTAGACTCACCTGGAGAACTTGTTAAACTGCAGATTCTTCGGCCCAACCCCACACTCAGTGAACCCAAATCTCTGGAGATTAGCCCAAAGTCTATTGTTTAATAAGCTACTTGGGTGATTGTCATGTGCAGCCAGGTTTGGGGACCACCACTATAGACCAGCTTCCCATCCAAGGCTGAGTGCCTGAACACCTCCCATGCTGGGAAACTCGTTTCATCTTGAGCAGCCCTTTCAATAGCTGGATAGCTCTGTTAAAAATGTAATTTTTCCTTATGCTGAGCAGAAATCTGCCTCCTTGTCACTTCTGCCTAAACAAAGGCCCATTCAGGTTTTTTCTCTACTCATTTAGATTCAGACCCAGGTTTTTCTTTTCATTTAGCCTCATACCATTAAGAAGCCCCAAAGAGTTACTGCCTGTGCCTTGAAATGACGTGCACAGAGTTCCCACCCAGGCCCTGCAAGTGTCTGGCACTGTGACTCCCATATAAATTAGATTCTGATTTATGTATGCAAGAGGGCACCAGCCAAAAGAGCCCCATGGGGAGGTGTGGTTCATTGAAATAAATCTGAAATTAAATTAGCCTTGAGAAAATTACAATCTGGCTGCCTTTGGCAGCAAGATAATGTATATATTTCATTAAATATTAAAGTTTAATTTTGCTTTTGTGTATGTATTTTCATCAGGCTGTGCCTCTGATCCTAAGAGCCGTTATAATATACAAAGTCTTAGAGAAGACGCAATATGAGAGCTGGAAGGGCTAAGTACTGCTGGATCATTTTACAGATGCACAAACAGAGGCCCAGACACAGTAAGTGATTTACTCAGGGTCACACATATCAGGTAAGTAGAAGGGAGGACTAGAGTCCAGTTTTAGTGCTCTTTACTTCCATGTTACGATTTGCATTGCCATTGTGCTCTGCAGACTGTGTTTGCTGTTCCTGGCCACCCCTATCTTCCTCAGGGTTAGGAACAGGGAAAATTTCTGGTGCTTAAGGAAGCTGCTGAGTGATTAATCACTCTGAAGTTTTCCAACAATGCAGGTCTCTTCCTATTGTGTTGGGATCACAGGGGTCCTGATCTGCATGGCCTTTTCAGGAGCTCTGTGGTTTGTGTGGGGCTTTTGTGAATCTTATTTGTCTCTTAGTGGAAGTGTGAAAGAGACCATGGGGCTCTGGGGAAGGAGATCCCTTTTTGTCAGTGTTTCTGCGCTCACCACAAGAGAGGGTAGAGAAATGTTCCCAGCTCCTGGGATGGGATTCCAGGAAACTGAATCTCACTCCGAGTCAGGAGGGGGTTGAAGGGGTTAGAGCCAGTGCAGGGTTGGGAGAAGTCTAAGAGATTATCTAGTTCTGTAGGTTTTGGGCCCAGTGTTCTGAGTAAGGTTCTCAGAGTGGGGAAGGGAAAATTTTATTCCTTAAAAATACCCACTGCTAAGTAAGTAAATAAATAAATGAATGAATAAACAAATAGATAAATCACTAGCATTAGACAAAGAATTGAGTCAGAGTAGCTGCGTTAAAGTCCTTGGTCTTGACAGCATAATTTGGGAAAGTCACTTAAATGCTCTAAGGCCTAGCTTATTTGCTGGTTCACTTGTTCATTCACTCATTTAAGAAAGGTTCAGTGGTATGCACAAAGGATACTAACACATGAGCCCCCTGGATGCACCCATACTCAACAAATCAATGAGTCCCTCCTTTCTCAGGAGAGCAAGACCATGGGGCCTCTACTCAAGATGAAGTCCTGAGAGAGCCCACCAGGGGGCGAGGTGGACCAGAATTCATGGAAACTGTTAGGGGCTGAGGATGCAACCTGGTGGCCAACGGCCATCACCAGTTTTCTGATGTGTTTGATTTGGCAGACAGTGCTTTTAAAAGATGTGATTTAGTTGCCGATCTGGAAGATCTCACATAAAACCTGACTTAAGGCCTGGATGCCCTGAGCCTCCCTTCCTACCTGGCAGCCATCGGCAAGAGCTGAGAAGTGGCTGCCCTTAGATGAGCCTTGTGCTTTCTGGTTTTCTTTTCTTATCCCTATCTTGCAGCATTCATACACCATACCTGCATGGCCCCTCTGGGTATCTGAGATTGTGACCCTGGTGAAGGGTCTGGGTGGAGTGTGCTGTGATGGCAACCTTGGTTCCGACTCACCTATCCTTGGGGAAACCAAGGTTATGCTGACGGCCTCAGGGGTAAGGTGCAGGTGGATTGAAGGAACCTGTAAACAGTGGTGAGAGGTGGGCCCAAATGCAAACCTCAGTGCATCTCCCATATCATTTTGTAGAGCCATGTGGAGGGAGCACTTTGAGAAGGGGACTTGGAGAACTGCGGGCAAAGTGATCAAATATCCCAAATGCAAACCTCAGTGCATCTCCCATATCATTTTGTAGAGCCATGTGGAGGGAGCACTCTGAGAAGGGGACTTGGAGAACTGCGGGCAAAGTGATCAAATATTAGGAAGCTGTTATCAGCTGTCACATCCCTTATTTGGTCTTGGACTTGAGCCAAAAGGAACAGTGAGGAAGGACATCTGGAATCCAGAATTGATCAGGAGGCTGTCTGCAGGTCCTTGAAATAGATTTTTTCAGGGGTTCTGGGAAGGAAGAGTGCATAGATTCCCAAAGAGGTCCTTAAGACTGTACCTGCAGAATTCTGTTCAGCAGTTTGAGATGGTTACAACCTCCTAAGGCGTCAATGAACAAAGGGAACTGGTCTCCTTTTGTTACAGACATTAAGATCCCAGGACATCTGGAATCCAGAATTGATCAGGAGGCTGTCTGCAGGTCCTTGAAATAGATTTTTTTCAGGGGTTCTGGGAAGGAAGAGTGCATAGATTCCCAAAGAGGTCCTTAAGACTGTACCTGCAGAATTCCGTTCAGCAGTTTGAGATGGTTACAACCTCCTAAGGCGTCAATGAACAAAGGGAACTGGTCTCCTTTTGTTACAGACATTAAGATCCTATAGAACTAACAGAGTGAAAAGAACCTTCTCTGATCACATGGAGTAGGTTTTGTAAATTGGCAACCCACAAGGCATATCTGGGTTATAGACATGTTTTGTTTGAATCGTCATGTTTTAGGAATTAGGAAGTTTCACATAGACCTTGATTTCTGCCTCTTCTTGGAATACTTGGTGATCTGCCAACATAGGACTCACATTCCTGTAGGGCAACTACGGGCTGGGCTAAGGAAAGGCTGCCCCTTGAGAAGTGCCTGCACCTCTGTTTCTCCGTAGCCTCTACCGCTTCCTAGTATATTATTCTTGGCTCACCTCGTTCATTTACTTTACCTACCTAACCACAGTAGGCATTTGAAACTGAATTTAGACCAGGAACTTTCAAAATTATTTGTTAATCCATGAGAACCTTTCAGCAGATGAATTTTAGTTGGAAGCCCCTTATCTAAAACAATAGTGGAGCAGTTTGGAAAGAAGCAGGGCTGGGCTTGCTCACTATGCCCTCTGCTTCTCCCTTTTGGGGCACCTGGTAGAAGTCCTAAGTACTCCGTGAAGTGTATATTTAAAAACTGCAGGTGTAGCCAAGTCCATCACTGCAGAGATGAGGAAACTGAGGCCCAGAAAAAAAAAGAGGCTTATCCAAGCTCAGAAAATAAGTTTGTGTCGGAGCCAAACTTCAACCCTTTTCTCCACACTCCATGTTTATCCTTCTTCTCACTTATGACTCCTGACAACCACAGGTACTATTGAGTTGTATTCTCTGAGACTTTGTCTGGGCTTAGTGGGAGAGAAAACTGAATTGGTTAACATTGTCTGCCTTAGGTAGAAGAAAGACTCATGAGATTCCTATCCTGGATCACCAGCCGTATACAATAACATGCTGTTTGTTTCTATAACCACAGGAAAAAGCATTTTCCTGTGGATCTGGAAGGAATGTTTCTGTTACCTTTAAAATTGGGCCTGATCCTGGCATCATACCCAGAGGTTCTCCCCATTAGCTTATCCAGGAAATCCGAGGGTGACATGGGCTTGGGTGCAGAGCGGGCAGCTTCAGCCTCCTTGGAAGCAGCAAGGCTAAGAAGGGAGAGAGGAAAGCAAAGGGTTAACAAAGGCTCCTTCTCATGCTGTGATCAGATCCCAGCCTTGTCCAGCTCCTGTAGAACCGTTATACTGTTCTTAGCCTGAGAAATAGGTAATATGGGTCCTTAATGAGGTAAGGTCCAGACTAAATTGTTTACCTAGCCCAAGTATCAGCCAACATGGAATCCTGGCAGGCAGCCAAGTGTTTGATTGATGCTGAGAAGCCACTGACTCTTTTTAGGGCTTCATCTCTGGGATTTTGAGTAATCACACTTGGCTGCAGGGTCTGTCTGAGAGAGGAGATTGAAGGGTTAACCTTCTGGTAGACCTGGCCCTGCATTTTGGGTACCTGTACTCTCATAGGTCAATGGAACAACATAGCAAGAAAGGACTTTAGAAATCAAACAATCTAGCCTTTTCTCAAGATTGCTCTTCAGAATTAGAGTCACTAACTTAAAAAAAAGTTGTCAAAGTCAAATACATTTGGAAACACAAATTTAATCAGGCATTTTTACCTCAGTTCTCCTCAGAACATTTAACAAGCTTATATGCTTATACTTACGGGACTATTATCTCATGAAACATGAACTTTAGGAAATGCTCAATTGGGAAAAGTGGTGCCCAGCTAGTGGAAGCCCATGCAGGTCCCAGAGTAATTAGTGGTAGCCTGTCTCCTTATATCAGGAGTTCGGTGATTTGAACTCAAACTGCTGGGGACGCTTCACACTACTTTTGTTAGTGTGTCCCCATCCCCCTCACACCCACTCACCAAAGTGGTTTCAGGTCCTCATTCACACCATAGTATGAATTAGTAATGTCTAAGAACAATGGAATGGCCCTCACCCTGCCAAACTCTCATAGACATACGGATTTCAATAAGAGTCAAGAGCAGAGGCTCAAGGATCAGAGAACAATCATTTGGATTGCTGTGGACAACTGAACTTTCCTAGTCCTCAAATTATACCCAGGAGATAGCTGGAAGCTATGTGCAACCCTGTCATATGCTTTTGGGGCTGGTATGTTGGAGGAAGTGCATGGATGGAGAGGTGTGTGTGTGTGTGTGTGCATGTGTGAAAGATGGTAGCTTCTGTCACCTAGTCAAGAAGGACATAGTGTTCTCTAAGGATCTGTACTCAGCCTCTCTTGTTCTTTGTCTCAGCTCTGTTTCTTTTTTTTCCTTTTTTTGTCCTTTTTGAGACCGGCCGCACTGCGCTCAGCCAGTGAGCGCTGTGAGCACACCGGTCATCCCTATATAGGATCCGAACCCGCAGCGGGAGCACTGCTGCGCTTCCAATGCCGCACTCTCCCGAGTGCGCCACGGGCTCGGCCCAGCTCTGTTTCTGATCTCATTAGTTGTAACTGTTTAAGTGATCTCCTCCAATGTATGACTCTCAACTCTATATCTCCACCCTGGTTTCTCCCTTGAAACCTCTTTCCTCATTTTCAGGGCATGTCCATCTCTACAACTCATCTCCCAAATAGGAAGCCACAGTTTCCTTCCCAAATCTGCCCCTTCAGATCACAGTTTCCCCAGATGACACCAATATGTTCCCACTCTTGAGGATTAGAAGCCTCAGAGCCATTTGCCTCCTTGTCCCCCTCTCCTCGCCTCCTTGTCCCCCTCTTCTCTCACACCTGCTCACTTACCAGCTCCTGTCATGCCACGGGGCTATGCTACCATGGAATATAGTCATTTGTGATTTAAGAGAAGAAATCATGGTGGTTTTATTTGTTGTTTTAGTCCCCAACTGTGTTTACCATGGTGTCTCAAACTTAATTGATGCTCAGTAATTGCACAGTGAATGAATGAATGAATAATATGCTACTTGAATTAATCAAATATCCTGGCTAGTAGATAGTGTTTATAAATATTTATATATAGATGAGCAATTTTAAAATAATTAAAATATTATACACATTAATGAAAAATACTGAAAGTAATCCTGTATTACTTTGAAGATTCAGAAGGTATTCTAGGATTATTTAGACATTCTTGTAGTCTGAATAGCCCTTATTTATATCCTGGAGGCTAGTTTTTTTTTTCATTAAATTTTTATTTTGTCAATATACACTGTATATGATTATTATGGCCCATCACCGACACCTCCCTCCCTCCTCCCTCTCTCCCCTCCCCCCCAAGAATTTTGATAGACAGAATGAAGGACAAATGCATTTTACTGTTTCTATGTGTGTGACTATGTAGGTGAGTTGTATGATGTGAATAGGTTTCTAAGTGTGATGTATGAGTATGTATGTGTGATATATGGACAGATGGATGTGTATGGATATGCACTGGGATTGGGTGTACATGGTGGTGTTTGTGGATGTGTAGTATATATAGATTTATATGTGCAAAAATGTGAATATTGGTGTTCAGGTGAAAGTGTGTTGATAAATGTGGCATTTATTGTGGGCATTTTTGTGTGTATGTATGCTGTATATATGTGCGTGGGGTATAGGGTATGAATACGTAAGATGCCTTTATAGATGTATGTCTGTGATGTGTATATTGCATGTGCTTGTTTTTGAAATGTACTCTGAGATATAATACAGAATAGTGCAAAAGAGTGAAATAAACAGATAATTTGGAATTAATCCTGTCTCAGACATTTATTAGCTGTGTCATCTTGGGAAAGTTACTTAACCTCATTGAGCTTTAGTTCCCTCATCTATCAAATGAGTTTTGCATAAGGAGTAATGGGTAAAAAATACCTAGGACAGTTCTTGAAACACAGCAGGCATTCAGTGCATTGTTTTCTTCTTGCAGCACATATGTGCGTGCGCACGTGCGCGTGTCTTTATCTGAAGCAGCTCAGAGCTAGTCTGGGGGCTTCTTTTTGTCTCACACAGCTTTCAGCAGCACCATGGACCCCACATGGCTGGAAAGTCCTCCCAGAGGCATTCTGTGGCCCACAGTTAGCATCACAGCCTTTTCTCCATTCAGCACCAGACTCGTGGCTACTATGTGGCTCTGGTGTGAACAGAGGGGACCACAGGCACACAACTAGTGATTTACGGCTTTTCTGCTGCTATAATTCACTTCTAGAACCTCTCTAAGAGTGGCAGTTATGAAGCTTTCATAAGCTCCTGTTCTCTTTCCAGCCCCTCCTCTCTGATAATAAGATTTGGGAATATAGTACTCCTTTCCAGCAGTTACCAGAGCACAAGTGATCTCTTTGCCCTTAGGCCTCTTTCATAAGCCTGAATCCTATTAGGTGGTACAGTGGGAGAATGAACTCACCCCAAATTATCTCATGCCGTTTGCTATAGCATAACATGCCATTTAACAGGGGAATCCTTCCCAAAGCTGAAGAATTGTCTGGTTATTCTAGTTTAGCTGTCTGCAGCAAGGTATTTGCAGTTTGGTTTCCTTGCCATTGGTTCACTTAAAACCCTGGCAGTGAGCCAAAGTGGAGGGAATGAAGAATCTGAGAGGTTAAGTAATTGACCTCAGGTCACACAGTACTTTAATGAGAGAGGGGATTAGACCTCAAATTTTTAAGTGCTGACTTGTCCAAATGCTACAACGTGTAGGAAATCCTTTTGTAAATTGTGGAGAGTATAAATCATGATAGTTGCTATTATTACTATTTGTTTTTGAAGTTTGTTATATCCTGTTACATCCAAGAAAATCAAAATGTGCAACTTTTAGTGATCCTTATATACATAACACTGAATTTACCACACTTAAAAATAGGGAAGAAAATAGTTGTGAATTATCAAGTGATCCTTGGGTTTTTTTTCCTTTTTTCTTTTAAAAAATTACTACTTGATTATTGATCCTCTGTTTTGTTATGTGATTCACAGCAGTCTTCTTTGAAATTCTGAGATTCTTTAGTCCAGCTTTTCCCACATATCATTTACCAGTGGTTTCCTGGATATCGCATTCATAATTTTTGCCCTGTTTGTGTACCACCTCTACTATTATTCACTTAGTTTTTAAAATTAAATTGCCTTACTTCTTTTAAACTTACACTTCTTAAAAAAGGAAACTATATTTCAGTACTGACAAAGGGAAAACTACTGTTACTCGCTGTAATAGGAGATAAACATAATAGCAAATAAAGTGAAAGCTAAACAAAAAGAGAAGAGTTTAAAATTCTAGTTATCTTGCTGCTGCTTGCCTGAGGCCTACACTAAGTTACAAAGAGAGATCAGCAACTGTTAGAAAGGTGTTAGAGACAGATTAACACCTAACAGAGACTTGCTTCTTGAGATAATGAGGAGGATTGAAAAAAACTGGATCAATAATAATTCAATATTATTGTGTGGGAATCATGTAAAATCTTCCCCCCATACCTCACCGACCTAGTTCAAAAGTTCCCTAATTCTTTTCCAAATACAAAGGCTCCATTTTATTGCCAAAATAGCCATGTTCCTCCTCTTGATAATCCTTGTACATTTCTGTCTATATTTAGACAGTACAATTTGCATGGGATTATCTCACACACCCCTCCCCCCACCAGTGAATCTGTGCTCTGTGCATCTGTGTTCGGTAAACATGCATCAAGGAACTCTTGATACATATTTAAAACCACTACCTCTGGTTAACCTAAGCATTTGCTTATAGACTATGAGCTACTGGACAGAGAAGCTGGGAAGGAATTTGAGAAATGAAACACTCAATTGTCAGGGTTTTCTGACCTTATAAAAGTATTTGGAAATGATGCAAATTGTTTCAAGGATTACTAAAATGTAATGTATGGATCAGACTAGGTTTAGACACATTTGATTAACAGTAATTTTCAGAAAGACAGTGAAGTCTTCTGAGACCAAGTTTTCCATCCCTCACTGAGAAGGCTTATGGTGATGGATGCACTGGCTGGACAGAATATTAGACTATCACCTTATAGTTGGAGGATTTGTCATGCTAAGAGACTCTGGTACTTAAAAGCACTCAGGTGACTCCTAATGACAGAGACCATGAAAAGGTCCAGGAATGGAGTTCAACAGAGGGATTGGAGGCAGGGTGATGTCACAAAGTTGGGGCTGTGTGAGCTTCAGTGAGTCACTTTTCTTCTTGGCTTTCAGTTTCCAAGATATAGAATGAGGAAATTAGGATAATCTCTAAGAGTCCTTCTGGTCCTAAACCATCATTTTATGAGTTTTTATAGTGTTTCCCTTTTTTCCTTTTTCATACATCTGGTCTCGGGATCTGAATTTTTCTGGACTTCTTTGGGGAAATGTGAGTGTGGTTGTGTCTTGGTTCTTTCCCATCCAGTCTTAAGATTTCTCTCCAGTGGGTCAACCTGTTTCTCAAGGATTTGTTGGAAGAAAGGCCAGATCAGTGTTCAGATTCTCATTCTCCAGTTGCAGCATCAATCAGAAATAGAAAATCAATACAGAGCTGTCAATCTGAATTTCAAATGAACTTGGATTGGCAAAAAGACTAGGGAGAAACAATTTCAATTACACCTTCCATAGTACCACATCCCCAAGAACCACTCTGGTTTAGCAGAAGGGATCCCTCCAACAGATTCCATCTCCCAGTTCGCATGGGCAGAAAGGTTCAGGAGGTTAGGATGGGAAGAGGGGAAGAAGGACAAGGTGTGGGGCAGAAGAGGGACTAAGAGGCTGAGGATAACGAAGGCAGGGACCCATAGAGCTGGAGGGGGAAGTTGTAGGTGCAGATTGAGAAGGAAAGGGAGGTGGAAGGAGGAAGAGGAAAGCGTGAAAGCAGAGGTGTTTGAAGTATGGTCAGAGCTGTAGTTGAGAAAGCCAGTGAGCACAGAGGACAGGCACCCAACTGCACTTGGTGAAGGGGTGGGGGCTTTCTAAGAGGCTTTGTGGAGAAAATGACTATTTTAGTGAAACTTGAAGGTTGGGAATGAAGTTGACCTGGAAAAATAGGGGAGGAAGAGTGTTTGGGGTAGAAGGAACAGCATGCATAAAGTCTACAGGTGAGAGAGAACTTGCGAAACCGAAAGAAGTTTAGGGTGTATATGAGGGAGGGAGGATGGGAGGGAGAGAGAGAGAGAAAGTGAGAGAGAGGGAGAGAAAGAGTGAGAGAGAATGGATGATGGTAAGAGATGAGAATGGAACGCTTCTGCAGGGTGGGGAGCAGCAACAATTGGACCCCTGTTCTATGTCCTCATTGTGGGTCTGAGAGTTAAGGGAAGATTATTCCTGCCCGATTCATGTACAGTAAAAACAGTCCACTTGATTTCTCATCTGTTTTCTGGTTAAATTGAACTGTGGACTGGACAAGCTTGGGAAATAGGCCCTGCAAAGACACCTTGAAATTGTTGGTATCTCTGGTTTCCAGGCCCCTTGTCCCCTGACAGGGGCCAGAATATCCCCTTTGCCTTGGCAGGGAGGTAGTCCAATGAGCTGGTATTTATTCTGTGCAGAAAGTGCCTGGTAAACTAGTTAGAGGTTGTTTGAAGGTCTGCTTTAGGTTTCCATGAGTATTTACTTAATACGTGATTTAAACCGTTGCTGTGGAATAGAGGAAAGAACATCGAGGTGGGAGCTGGGAAACCTGGGCGCTAGCTTGGGCTCACTCTAACTTTCTGCATGACTTCGGGCTAATTCTCTTTCTTGGATGGTCCTCAGTTTCTTCATCTGTGAAATGGCAGTTTTGGATTAGATCAGGCATGGTAAACAGTTTTACCTTGAGTTCTGATGACATTCACCTGGTGGTGGCTGCTCAGAGTTGTGTTCTGGGGCCTGAACTAGCAGGAAAGGGTAGCAGGATGGATTATTAGTCTCTGCCAAGGTACTATACTGTGGAATACTGGCTTTTCTGCTTCCTGTGGGCTATCTTGCTCTAAAATCCTATAATCCTTATGATTTTTAAAGCACCCACTGTATGCATAAGGCACTGTGGGGGAGATGCAAATAAATATGCCACTGCCTACCAGAAAAAGTACTCCACGTGGGTGGGGCTTGTTCAGTGCCTGGCATGTAGTAGCAATCAATAACCATTTGTTGGTGAATGGCCTTTGCCCTCTAATTATTTATTGTTCAGTGGATAGAACAGATTATGTACTTTAGTATTTATATGTATACATTTATTTATTTTTTTATTTTAACATTTACTTGTACGTATTTTTAGGGTACAGTGTGTTGTTTCAATACACGCATATACTACACAATGATTCACTTTGGGTGTAGCATAGTTTTGTATCCCTAGTCCACCATTTCTCCTACCCCGACCCCTACCTCAGTAATTATAATAAGACGTTGCCACTTGGACTGCTATGGTGGTTCAGAGGAGAAAGGTGGTTGGGGGAGGAAGGGGGAGGTGGGGATTAATCACAGAAATTTTCCGAGTTATATTAATTTTAGCCTCTGTACACTTTTAGAAATTCCCAACATTTGTCATTGTTCAAGTTGTGTATTTGGGGGAGAAAGTTTTCTTCTGTCCCTCTGCCTGTGAGTTGTCCTTAGGAAAGGAATGCAGCGTGATGGGGAGGACTCGTGTCCTGGACTCCTGGGAAAAGGTGAGCCTGAGCCAGGCTGGCACTCTTGGCCTTATGGACTGAACGAGTTTCACTGTCTCTGCCTTTGGCACCAGGGGACTTGGGGGTGGTTTTGCAGCCTGAGCCCTGCTGGCCTGAGCCAGGCTGGCACTCTTGGCCTTATGGACTGAACGAGTTTCACTGTCTCTGCCTTTAGCCCCAGGGGACTTGGGGGTGGTTTTGCAGCCTGAGCCCTGCTAGTCAACCTCAGCTTTAACTGGGCTGCATCATCAGGTCAACATCTGGCTTCCCCTGGCCAGCTGTGCAATTCTGATTTTATTTGATTGCCGCAAAGGGCTTAGGCTGGCTGGGGAGTGCCTGACATTTTATTACTCTCACTTCATGATCTGCTAAGCACCCCTGGGAGCGGAATGTCACAGTTGGCATGCCCTGAGCCCAATTCTCGTCAGGGTCTTATGGAACAAGACACCCTTCTCCCACTTCCTGTCCCACCTCCCGCAGCATTCTCCGTCTCCTATAAGAAAACCTTATCTGGGTAAGAAGCACATGTATTTGAACATGATTGTCTTTTGCCAGCAAGATAAAATCCTGGATTCCTGGGGCTGAAAGGAACCTTGAGATTCCTTCAGTTCTTCTCCTGCCCTTAAAGAAGTCCGATTCTGTAGGGAATCCCTAATACTCTCTATCATCGATTCCAGTTCCTCTGGATAGCCTTCCATCCACTAACTCTCTTGCTTTATCTTATGTATCCTCACAAAGCAGGGCCAGCAGTAGAACGAGGTGAATGAGGTGCCTAGCTAAGTTGAAGTTGGCACTCACTCTCTGGGCTGTGTAAGTTCCAACCCTACATTTGCAGGAACCTGAGAGTGAGAACCTCCTTACATTTTGTACCTCACTTGCCTCACCCTAGTCCAGGCCTTATCCAATCTCTTCCGTTTTCCCTCCCCCTTCCTCCTTCCCTCCCGCCTCTAATAACCATAGATTAGTTCTCTCTATCTGATAGATTAACTGTTCCTCTGTTGGTTTGTTGCCTAGTGCTGAGACAGGTGTGATCAAGTCCTCCCCTATTATCATAAAGCAGATGCTTTTTCTATTACCCTGGAGTGTGCTTTTTTTTTTTTTTTGCAGCTGGCCAGTAAAAGGAATGCAGGTCTGTGACCTTGGGGTTATAGGCTGCACTCTAGCCAACTGACAGGGTAAGATTTTCTGTAGAAACAAGCGTATTCAACTGAAGAAGGAGTTTGTACCTCTTGCAGCATCCCATTCTAATTCCCCAAAGCTTCATTTTTATTTTTCTCATTTGGTGGTAAGAAACAACATTAATTGAGCACCTACCATCTTAATGTGCACTCTGAGCAGCATATTACATATTTTATCTCTTTTCATCCTCCAAACAGCCTGAGAGGTAGGGATGTCTGTCCCCATTTTACAGAACAGAAAATTGAGGCTTAAGGAGTGTGTGACGTGGTCTGTCCAACTCTGTCATTCCATGTTGTGTTTGCTTAAATTATGTTGATGTTCCTTTTTTTCTCATCTCCCTTCTCCTTACTCCATGTGCATGTGTCGAGGCTAGAATCACGGCAGCACTTGGTCTTTTCTGGTTCAAGCTCAACCTTCAGCTCTATAGCTTCCCTTTTTCTCAGAACTGGGGCAACGTGTTATGTAAACAAGACCCTGAAAGCATGATTTTCACAAGCTTCTTTCTGGGCTCTTAATAAACATGGTTTTCATGAAGTGCAGAGTGTGGCACATGGTCAGGACTTAGTACATATCTGTGAAATGGATGATATATACCTCGAATTCCAGAGGAGGCTTAATTTAGCTGTGTAGCCACTTGGCATCAGTGATATGATTTGGCTGGAATCAAAAAAGCCCTAAACTCTAGCCCTGATAACTTTAGTCAGCTCCTGGGAAAACACTTGATGTCCTCTGGGAAAATCCAAGGCAAGAAAATAGGGGAAGAAGACATCCCTTTTTCTTTTAGGAACATTCACAACCTTCCCATGGAATGACTTGGATCACTGGCCTAGATCAAACCTATGTCTGTGCATAAACCTCACATTTCTGCCCTCTTCTGCCGCTAATTATAATTCTACAACAACCATCTCAGCTCTGACTGTCCCTGTATGTCTCACTGGGGTAATTTTCTTTCTTTTTTTCTCTTTATTCTGCCCTCTTCTGCCGCTAATTATAATTCTACAACAACCATCTCAGCTCTGACTGTCCCTATATGTCTCACTGGGGTAATTTTCTTTCTTTTTTTCTCTTTTTATTTTTTTAAACTTATTTTTTATTAGCATATTCATTGTTATAAATCATACTTATTCTTTATGCCCCTTATCCAATCTCTTCCGTTTCCCCTCCCCCTTCCTCCTTCCCTCCCGCCTCTAATAACCATAGATTAGTTCTCTCTATCTGATAGATTAACTGTTCCTCTGTTGGTTTGTTGCCTAGTGCTGAGACAGGTGTGATCAAGTCCTCCCCTATTATCATAAAGCAGATGCTTTTTCTATTACCCTGGAGTGTGCTTTGTGGAGAGAGAGGACGTCTTTTTTTTTTTTTTTTTGGTCTCCACTGGTGTCTCTCCTTGTGTCAATGCAGTTGAGAGTCTGGCGTGCCATCTTCACAGTGGCTGTGACTGCTGCTGTAGAGACTAGCCGCTTTTGCAGCAGCCATGGCAACTGTGGTGTCTGTGGTGGGCTACCCATGTGGAAATGGTGTTTTTGGTATGCTCTTAATCTGGTTGTGGCTGGGTTCAGCTTCCCCGGCTCCAAGCCTCAGGATCCTGGTGGGGCCCAGGGCCTGTAGCAGCAGCTTGCCTCGTTGCAGCTGGGTTTGGCTTCCGCCAGTTCCATCCCTATATGTCTCACTTGGGGAAATTTTCCTGTGCCTCTCACCTTCAGTGTCATTCTACAGTCTGGTCTCATGGTGAAAGAACTCTTGGCTTAAGCCTCTGGGCATCAAGGAGCCCCCCAGATGACTTACAATGTGAAGAATCCAGGGGGATTCTTCAGAGGCTTTAGTGCCAAAGAAAAGGCCTATGGGGTTTACTCTGCCTGAGTAAAAGCTCTTAGTAGGCCTTGTATAACAAGCATGCATCCCATGAGTTGGACAGGAGAGCAAATGGCTCTCATTACCTTCAGTGCAGCTTTCTTTTTAATCAGATAAATCTCACTGGAGAAATGCATCTTTGGAGAGAATGTAACTCAGGGCTTCTGGACAAAGTGTTTTGGGAAAAAAGATTGCATTGATCAGCAGGGATTGGTCATTTGAAGTTGCAAAGCCCTGGGAGTATAAACATTGAGGAGAAATAGTAACAGGATAAAAACAGATGAAGACATGATATTAGCTAGTTATAGTAATAGCTGCTATATTCACTGAGTATTTACTCTGGGCTGGATACTTTCTGTATGTTACTGTATTTAATCTTCTCAACAATCCCATTAAGATCACATCATTGCCCCCATTTTACAGGTGAGATGGCTGACACGTTTGTTTTCAGAGATTTAGCCAAGGTTTTGCAGTTCATAAGTGGCAAGCCCATGAATCAACTGGTCTCTAAAGCCTACACTATTAAACACTATTCTAGTGACTCTTCCAAGTGAAAGTGATTTGCAAAGTTCCTTTGAGGAGCCACTCTCATTTATGATATAAGTATTTTCATCTCTTTGGAATTACAATTGAGGATTTGGAGCTCTGGGAACTGGAAAGTATGGGTTGAGAATAATGTACATATCACTTGCATGCATTTAACACTTGCAGTTGTATGTCACTTCCAAATCTATCACTGCATTTGGTCCTCATACCATCCCCATGAGAGCATCTCCATGTCCAGGTGATGACATCGAGGCTCAATTGAAATGCTAAAAGTCCTGCTCAGGGTCTTGAATGGAGCCATAACATAACCGGGCATCTCCAGATCTGTTCTGCAATAACTGCTTGATGATTTGGCTAATTTCAAAAGATAGGAAGGGGATGGACAAAACCTTTTGACTGTTTATTAAATCATCTCTGTCAGAATTTCTCTGTAGTCAACTTGCCTTTCATTTTACCTTTCTTTGTCTCAGTTCCCTCATCTTTAAAATACTACCTGCCTTTACCAACAGTAGGTGTTGTTCGAATGGTGATAGGTCACTGTGCTTTTTACAGGTGATGTGGAAATAAACTTTTATTTCTTGGGTTAGTTAAATTTTTTCATTTATTAGGCGCTTTGAGGTAATGATGATCATATTTGAGATGGCATTAGTTTATTTTTTTATTTACTTATTTATTCAAAATAATTATGGAGTGCCTATTATGTGTCAGAGATTGTACTAAGTGTTAGAGAAGGATATAAATAATAAAATAATAACAACTAGTCCTTACTGAGTGGTTATAATGTACCAGGCATTACACTAAGAGCTTTATTTGCAGCATTTCACACCCCAAATAATTCTATGAGTTGGGTATCAGTACCCCCATTTTACTGATGAAGTAACCGAGGTTCATAGAGAGATTAAATAACTTATCCAGGTTCACCTGACCTCATAGACTTTGGTCTTAACTACATCAATGATGAATACACAATACTCATTGCTTTCCAGGAGCTCTCAAACTAGTAGAGGGAAACGTATGTGAAAACAAATAGGTGCTTGAGTATCTGAGCCATTAGAAAAAAACATATCACTTTTCCCTCCCAAGTCTATACTAGTTCAAACTTACAGTGGAAGACAAGCCAAGTTGCAATAAACCCTTAGGAAATACATCAGCAAAACAGTGCTATTTATTCCAGAGAAAAAGGTTTTCAAAGAAGTGGAGCTTGATGTGTGTGGTCTTCAAGCATCCAAAAGACTATAATTCAAAGGAAGATATTCAGATAATAGACAATCCTCACTAGGTCCTGAGGAAGAAATGATCTTAAATTGTAGAAAGAGCAATTTGGATTAACACCTGAAGTTGCCTTTAATAAGCTGAGTGACTGGTCTTCAGAAAGTGATCACTTAACTGTGAGTTGAGAGGGTTTAGCTGAAGTGAGCATTTGTATGTAAATACAGAGTTTTAGGGAAGCTCCAGGACTTGAAGAATGCTCTCTAAATAACCCTGTTGATTCCCCTGAATCCTCTAAGGCAGTCAGAGCTGCAGCTGCGCCCAGTGGGGTGGAACTTCTTTGTCTCACTCAGCATGTTTCAGAGTCTTGAGGAAGAAGTGGGTAAAAGAGTAATAGAATTATGCGAGCTGGTCATCCTGTGCATTAAAAGAAAAGACATTTATTGACCACCTACTATATACTAATGACCGTACATTACAACTCTGCAATGTCAGTAGGGACTATTATCTCCATTTTATAGATGAGAAAATTGACTCAGAGATTAAGAATAGCAGTGACTACCAATGAGTGTAGATACCTCCTGTCCTAACTTATAAATTACTATGTGAAATCATGTTGAAGAAAGCATAAGATACAACATAAAATACTCATTTTTTGGCTGAAAACATGTTCTGGGTGCCATGCACAGTGCTAAGAACTTTTCCATACAAGTTTTCTAATCCTCCCAACAACTCTATGAAATACCAACCATTTTCTTCTCTATTTTTTCAGATGACAAAACTGATGTTTAGAGAGGTTGACTGCCTTAATCAAGGTGACTTGGTGGCAGAGTTGATACGTGATTCTAATTGAGGTGAAATTTTAACATAAGCTTTGGAGCAGCTGTTCAAATCTGCTAAAACAGCTCACTAAACTCAAACTTGCATGTTTTAAAGTTCTTGCACCTCTGTGGTTCAGTAGAAGCCTATATAAGGAATATTTACTTAGGAGAATTCAGAAGTGTCAGTGACAGCTCATGGGACTTAACAAGATGGAAGGAAGATTGATGGATGTTGAGGGAAGGACAAGGTGCTGTGGTCAGTGCCCCTTCCTGGTTTGCTGAGCCTTTCTTTTCCTTTTGGGGTTTCTTTCCTTTCTACCCTGCACCTTCAGGATTATCTGTCAGGGTCACCTCTTAGCAGATCACAGGAGTACTATATAAGAGCCTGAATCTCACTGCCTCCTGCTTCTTGTTGTATGTCTCAGAGACAAAGAGTAGCAACCCAGGGAATGGAACAGCTGTGGATGTATAGTCAGAAATCCTGGGTATGACTTCTACCTGTTGTAATTCTTTCTTGTATTCATATAATTTTAGGCAAATCCTTTATTATATAAGCATCAGCTTCCTTATTGAGAGTATAGATACCTCCTATCCTAACTTATAAATTACTACTTGAAATTATGCTGAAGAAAGCATAAGATACTACACAAGGAAAAACCCACTTTTTGGCTGAAATAGGGTTAGGATCTAAGGTTAAGCATATGGACGCTAGCATCAAGTCCAGGCACTGCCATTTACTAGTTGTGTGGCCTTGGAAAAGTTACTTATCCTATCTGAATCTTTCTACATCTGTAAAATGGGGATGATAGTAGTTGCTGCTCATAGGGTTGTAAAATATAAATATTATTTCACAGTGCTTACTTTGGTGCCTGTCATATTATAAATGTTTAACACAATTTTTATTGATTCAAAGAGAGTTGACTGATCTGGGCTCTATGATTGGGGGATGAATATATGAACTTCTCGAGGCTTCTTTGTGCTTTTCACTGGAATCTATGAGGGCCATCCACTCTCACATCTAGAAGAGTGCCAGCACACTCTCAGGTGATTCTTCTGCTGTACTGTTAGTGATTTATCTGTTAAGTAGTAAGTTAATAGCATTACTTTGCCATTTCAATCAATAGGATTAAGATGATCTGATGGTAACTTGGTAGTAATTGCTGCTGCACAGATGGAAACTGTCCAGTGGCAAAAACTGTTCTTCACAAGCTGGCTGGTTGCCCTCAGACCAGATTCTTTCAACCCTTTAAAGAATAACATTTTTCTCTGATGATTAAAACAATAAATGCACATTGGAAAAATACAAGGTTCAAAGAAAAAAATAAAACCCATCTAGAAATCCCATTATTAAGAGACCTACTGTTAACATATTGGTAAATTTCTTTTGGGTTTTTTTTCTCTATAAATTATAATTGTTTTGTTTCCTTTTTTTTTTAACTGGAGATTCTAAATGAGCATTTTATCTTGTTACTAAACCTTTAGAAACACAATTTTAAATGAATGACTGCATATGCCAATGTGTGGCTGAATTAGTATTCATCTAGTTATCTCCCTATTGATGGGCATTTATATTATTTTCAATTTTTAGCTATCATAAACTATGCTGTGAAAAACTTCCTGGTCACAAACCCCTGTTCAAATCCTACAAGCAGAATTGCTGAGTTAAAGGGTAGAAATATTTCTAAGGCAGAAAGGATACATTAGTATAAAAGAGTCCCTCTAACCCCCCCCCCCCCCCA